>NC_081379.1:7506793-7524293 GCF_030684315.1 Stegostoma tigrinum | reverse complement strand
TGGACTCGAAGTGTTAACTTTGCCTGTCTTCAGATGCTGCCAGGACCTGATGGGTCTCCTCCAGCACTTCCTCTTTTGCAGCAATCAATGGAATGTTGAGCATGGGGGGTTAGACACACAAATATGAAAGATGCTGAAGAGTCTCCATAAACAGAGAATTGTGGCATAAAAGTGCAAATAATTTGAATTTTATAAGCAGGGCGTGAGAACATGAGAACAAATAATGAAAGACTAATTAGCGGCTGGCTCATTGGTCGACAGATACGATTCTTGCTTCGGATCGATATAGAGGCTGGGGCGGCACGGTGGCTTAGTGGTTAGTACTGCTCCCTCACAGCACCAGGGACCCGGGTTTGATTCCACCCTCGGGCGCCCGAATGCGCGGAGTTTGCACATTGTCTTCATGTCTGTGTGAGTTTTCTCCGGGTACTCCAGTTTCCTCCCACAGTCTAAAGATCCAAAGTCCCACAATGCAGGCTAGGTGCTAAATTGTCCTATAGTGCCCAGGGGTGTGATTAGGTGGTTTATAGAGGGATGGGTCTGGGTGGGATGCTCTGAGGGTCAGTTTGGACTTGTTGGGCCAAAGGACCTGTTTCCACACTGGAGGGATTCTATGATTCTATAACTCTCCCGGATGCCATCATTGAGACCAGCTTTCAATTCCAGACTAATTAATTGGCTGCACATTCATTGCACCAGCTGTCACGGTGGGATTTGAACCCAAATGTCCAGACCATCAGCCTAATGGGTTACCAGTCCAGTCACTGGTCTAGAACTACATTATATTCCTGTAACAGCATGGAACTGCAATATGTTCAGGTCGCATTCCACCTGCAATGAAGGAGTAGCAAAACCATGAAAACTTATCATTATTCAGTACAAATTCTTTCCAAAGAACTCTGGACATCTTCACTGGCCAATGATAACAAAATGAGAGATGTTTCTGTCGGAGTTGATTGATATATTTTAGCTTTCCACGCACATTTATTGCAGCAATGGCTATAGCAAGTGGCTTTCTTTGGGCATTTTTAATTGTGGTAGTTTAGAAATTAGTCTTTCATTGTTGCTCTCATGTTCTTATACCCTGATAATAAAATTGAAACTATTTGTGCTTTTATGCCCCAATCATCTGTTTATGGAGATTCATCAGCATCTTTCACATCTGTGTGTCTACCCCTGCGTTCTTTATATAGACCCCAACAAGTATTATCGCAATTCTCTGCATTAATTTTCATCAACTGCAGCTCAGTCAGTAGCATTCAGGCCTCAAACGGTTGCTCATTCTGATCATTTTTAATTGATCTGTTCCGACACACCTCCAGGTCAGAATAAGACTTGAATCTAGACCTTCAGCCTCAGAGGTGGGGACATGACAACTTTGCCACAAACACCTAGGATTCTGGGCTTTGATCCCACTCCAGAGGTAAATGGTTAGTTTGGTCACATTGTGAAGTCTGTTAATATCTTTATTCGTGGTTGAGAAGAAACAGCTGATGGAGTAATAAAAGATGTACCTGTAACACTGGGGTGTGGAAAGAACTGTAACACAGAAGTCAATAAACTCTCCCCACAAAGGGAGGTTCCTTGGCTTTCTGTATTGACAACTGGTTTGGATCAAATTGAAACCAGAGACTTGATTATAAAAAGATTCAGAACTTACAACTTAGGATGTTCCAATGTGCTTTAGGAGCACGGTGTACTTTTGAAGTGCAGTCAACATTGCAACAGGGAATATACAATGGGCCCTGTGTGCACAGCAGGATTCCACAAACCAGTAATGAAATAATAACCCATGAGATCTATGTATTTTCGAGGCAATATTGGTTGAAGGATAACTACCTCATGACACAGAATAATAACCATCCTATGCTTCAAAATTATGTCATGAGATAACATCCAGCAGAGACCACAAAGAAAATCCTCGCTAATGCCTCATCTGAAAGTCAGCACCTTTGCAAGGGGAACACTGCAGTCGTAATGCATTGGAGCATTAAACAGCACTATATGACCAAAACTGTGGATTGGAATTAAACCTCACAGCCTTCTGACTCACATAGATTAGCAGCAATCAATGAACCACAGTTAATACAAGCACTGAAGAGATTTAGGACCGACAACAGAAGAACTATTTTGTGTGAGCTGTGACACGTACCCCACAATCTACCCTGCCCAGAGCAAGTGTCTAAAGCACTTCATCATTAAACAATAAATCAGTCAGTTAAGGGAAAGGAGGATGACACAAATTGTTCGATATGAGTAGGACAATTTAATATTGTGAAAGATAAACCCCCAAGGAGCTGCTGCTTCTATGTAGAAGTTGGTTCAGAAACCATGACACTCATTCCAAGCCATGATGTGGGGCTAAACTTTTCGGAGCCTGTGCCAAGGTAAGTTAGTGACCATTTATTTGTGCTTCCACATATTTCACTTGTGCTGTGGTAAAGGCTCAGTTCAGCAGATTTCCCCAGTGTCTTGGTTATGAACTAGCTTGAGCCTGAATCTCACTGCCACTGGAAGCAACCACACCATTCATAGTATTCGCCACGCTCCTGTCTACACTCTATCGCAGGTATAGCATGGAAATACGAACACATCTCAATGTTCTAATCACTAAGTAAGGAGGGGACTGGGCAGGATTATGGTAAGGTTACACTTCACAAAGGATTAACAGAACCAGAAAGAACCCCAAGGGCCACAACATTCCCAAGACGTCTCTGTTTCTTTGATAAGCGCTGGGGCAATGTGGCAGTGATACTGCATCGCACCCTCAAAATAGCATTATAACAACATGGCAACTGCATGACACTCGTGTAACAGTGTGGGAGCTGCATGACATTCCTGCAACAGTGTGGGAGATGCATTGCATTCCTATAACAGTATGAGAATTGCATTGCATTCCTGTAACAGTGTGGGAGCTGCATTGCATTCCTGTAATAGTGCGGGAGCTGCATTGCATTCCTGTAACAGTGTGGGAGCTGCATGACAATCCTGTAATAGTGTGGGAATTGCATTGCATTTCTGTAACAGTGTGGGAGCTGCATTACATTCCTGTAACAGTGTGGGATGGCATTGCATTCCTGTAACTGTGTGAGAGCTGCATGGCAATCCTGTAACAGTGTGGGAATTGCATTGCATTCCTGTAACAGTGTGCGAGCTGCATTACATTCCTGTAGCAGTGTGGGAATTGCATTGCATTTCTGTAACAGTATGAGAATTGCATTACAGTCCTGTAACAGTGTGGGAGCTGCATTGCATTCCTATAAGAGTATGAGAATTGTATTGCATTCCTGTAATAGTTTGGGAGCTGCATTACATTCCTGTAACAGTGTGGGAAATGCATTGCATTCCTGTAATAGTGTGGGAGCTGCATGACAATCCTGTAACAGTGTGGGAATTGCATTGCATTCCTGTAACAGTGTGCGAGCTGCATTACATTCCTGTAACAGTGTGGGAATTGCATTGCATTTCTGTAACAGTATGAGAATTGCATTACAGTCCTGTAACAGTGTGGGAGCTGCATTGCATTCCTATAAGAGTATGAGAATTGCATTGCATTCCTGTAATAGTGTGAGAGCTGCATGACATTCCTGTAACAGTGGGGGAAGTGCATTGCATTCCTGTAACAGTGTGGGAGCTGCATGACAATCCTGTAACAGTGTGGGAATTGCATTGCATTCCTGTAACAGTGTGGGAGCTGCATTGCATTCCTGTAACAGTGTGGGAATTGCATTGCATTTCTGTAACAGTATGAGAATTGCATTACAGTCCTGTAACAGTGTGGGAGCTGCATTGCATTCCTATAAGAGTATGAGAATTGCATTGCATTCCTGTAATAGTGTGGGAGCTGCATTACATTCCTGTAACAGTGTGGGAATTGCATTGCATTCCTGTAATAGTGTGGGAGCTGCATGACAATCCTGTAACAGTGTGGGAATTGCATTGCATTTCTGTAACAGTGTGGGAGCTGCATTACATTCCTGTAATAGTGTGGGAATTGCATTGCATTTCTGTAACAGTGTGGGAGCTGCATTGCATTCCTGTAACAGTGTGGGAGCTGCATTGCATTCCTGTAATAGTGTGGGAGCTGCATTACATTCCTGTAACAGTGTGCGAGCTGCATTGCATTCCTGTAACAGTGTGGGAAGTGCATTGCATTCCTGTAACAGTGTGGGAATTGCATTGCATTTCTGTAATAGTGTGGGTGCTGCATTGCATTCCTGTAATAGTGTGGGAGCTGCAGTACATTCCTGTAAAGGTGTGGGAATTGCATTGCATTCCTGTAACAATGTGGGAGCTGCATGACAATCCTGTAACAGTGTGGGAGCTGCATTGCATTCCTGTAATAGTGTGGGAGCTGCATTACATTCCTGTAACAGTGTGGGAATTGCATTGCATTCCTGTAACAGTGTGGGATCTGCATTGCATGCCTGTAATAGTGTGGGAGCCGCATTGCATTCCTGTAACAGTGTGGGAATTGCATTGCATTCCTGTAACAGTGTGGGAGCTGCATTGCATACCTGTAAAAGTGTGGGAGCTGCATTACATTCCTGTAACAGTGTGGGAATTGCATTGCATTCCTGTAACAGTGTGGGAGCTGCATTGCATTCCTGTAATAGTGTGGGAGCTGCATTACATTCCTGAAACCGTGTGGGAGCTGCATTGCATTCCTGTAAGAGTGTGGGAGCTGCATGACAATCCTGTAAAAGTGTGGGAATTGCATTGCATTCCTGTAACAGTGTGGGAGCTGCATTACATTCCTGTAACAGTGTGGGAATTGCATTGCATTCCTGTAACAGTGTGGGAGCTGCATGACAATCCTGTAATAGTGTGGGAATTGCATTGCATTTCTGTAACAGTGTGGGAGCTGCATTGCATTCCTGTAATAGTGTGGGAATTGCATTGCATTCCTGTAACAGTGTGGGAGCTGCATTGCATTCCTGTAACAGTGTGGGAATTGCATTGCACTTCTGTAACAGTGTGGGAGCTGCATTACATTCCTGTAACAGTGTGGGAAGTGCATTGCATTCCTGTAACAGTGTGGGACCAGCATTGCATTCCTGTAACAGTGTGGGAATTGCATTGCATTCCTGTAACAGTGTGCGAGCTGCATTACATTCCTGTAACAGTGTGGGAATTGCATTGCATTTCTGTAACAGTATGAGAATTGCATTACAGTCCTGTAACAGTGTGGGAGCTGCATTGCATTCCTATAAGAGTATGAGAATTGCATTGCATACCTGTAACAGTGTGGGAGCTGCACTGCATTTCTGTAACAGTGTGGGAATTGCATTGCATTTCTGTAACAGTGTGGGAGCTGCATTGCATTCCTGTAATAGTGTGGGAGCTGCATTACATTCCTGTAACAGTGTGGGAGCCGCATTGCATTCCTATAACAGTATGAAAATTACATTGCATTCCTGTAACAGTGTGGGAGCTGCATTGCATACCTGTAACAGTGTAGGAGCTGCATTGCATTCCTGTAACAGTGTGGGAGCTGAATGACAATCCTGTAACAGTGTGGGAACTGCATTGCATTCCTGTAACAATGTGGGAGCTGCATGACAATCCTGTAACAGTGTGGGAACTGCATTGCATTCCTGTTACAGTGTGGGAGCTGCATGACAATCCTGTAACAGTGTGGGAATTGCATTGCATTTCTGTAACAGTATGAGAATTGCATTACAGTCCTGTAACAGTGTGGGAGCTGCGTTGCATTCCTATAACAGTATGAGAATTGCATTGCATTCCTGCAATAGTGTGGGAGCTGCATTACATTCCTGTAACAGTGTGGGAATTGCATTGCATTTCTGTAACAGTGTGGGAGCTGCATTACATTCCTGTAACAGTGTGGGAATTGCATTGCATTCCAGTAACAGTGTGGGAGCTGCATTACATTCCTGTAACAGTGTGGGAATTGCATTGCATTCCTGTAACAGTGTGGCAGCTGCATTGCATTCCTGTAATAGTGTGGGAATTGCATTGCATTTCTGTAATAGTGTGGGAGCTGCATTGCATGCCTGTAATAGTGTGGGAGCTGCATTGCATTCCTGTAACAGTGTGGGAATTGCATTGCATTCCTGTAACAGTGTGGGAGCTGCATTGCATGCCTGTAATAGTGTGGGAGCCGCATTGCATTCCTATAACAGTATGAAAATTGCATTGCATTCCTGTAACAGTGTGGGAGCTGTATTGCATATCTGTAACAGTGTCGGAGCTGCATTGCATTCCTGTAACAGTGTGGGAAGTGCATTGCATTCCTGTAACAGTGTGGGAGCTGCACTGCATTTCTGTAATAGTGTGGGAGCTGCATTGCATTCCTGTAACAGTGTGGGAATTGCATTGCATTTCTGTAACAGTGTGGGAGCTGCATTGCATTCCTGTAACAGTGTGGGAATTGCATTGCATTCCTGTAACAATGTGGGAGCTGCATGACAATCCTGTAACAGTGTGGGAACTGCATTGCATTCCTGTAACAGTGTGGGAGCTGCATTGCATTCCAGTAACAGTGTGGGAATTGCATTGCATTCCCGTAACAATGTGGCAGCTGCATGACAATCCTTTAATAGTGTGGGAACTGCATTGCATTCCTGTAACAGTGTTGGAGCTGCATGACAATACTGTAACCGTGTGGGAATTGCATTGCATTCCTGTAATAGTGTGGGAGCTGCATTACATTCCTGTAACAGTGTGGGAGCTGCATGTCAATCCTGTAACAGTGTGGGAACTGCATTGCATTCCTGTAACAGTGTGGGAATTCCATTGCATTCCTGTAACAGTGTGGGAGCTGCATTGCATGCCTGTAATAGTGTGGGAGCTGCATTGCATTCCTATAACAGTATGAAAATTGCATTGCATTCCTGTAACAGTGTGGGAGCTGCAATACATTCCTGTAACAGTGTGGGAATTGCATTGCATTCCTGTAACAGTGTGGGAGCTGCATTGCATTCCTGTAATAGTGTGGGAATTGCATTGCATTCCTGTAACAGTATGGGAGCTGCATGACAATACTGTAACCGTGTGGGAATTGCATTGCATTCCTGTAATAGTGTGGGAGCTGCATTACATTCCTGTAACAGTGTGGGAATTGCATTGCATTCCTGTAACAGTGTGGGAGCTGCATTGCATGCCTGTAATAGTGTGGGAGCTGCATTGCATTCCTATAACAGTATGAAAATTGCATTGCATTCCTGTAACAGTGTGGGAGCTGCAATACATTCTTGTAACAGTGTGGGAATTGCATTGCATTCCTGTAACAGTGTGGGAGCTGCATTGCATTCCTGTAATAGTGTGGGAATTGCATTGCATTCCTGTAACAGTATGGGAGCTGCACTGCATTCCTGTAATTTTGTGGGAGCTGCATTGCATTCCTGTAACAGTGTGGGAATTGCATTGCATTTCTGTAACAGTGTGGGAACTGCATTGCATTCCTGTAACAGTGTGGGAGCTGCATTGCATTCCTATAATAGTGTGGGAATTGCATTGCATTTCTGTAACAGTGTGGGAGCTGCATTGCATTCCTGTAACAGTGTGGGAATTGCATTGCATTCCAGTAACAGTGTGAGAGCTGCATTACATTCCTGTAACAGTGTGGGAATTGCATTGCATTCCCGTAACAGTGTGGGAGCTGCATGACAATCCTGTAATAGTGTGGGAATTGCATTGCATTTCTGTAAAAGTGTGGGAGCTGCATTGCATTCCTGTAATAGTGTGGGAACTGCATTGCATTCCTGTAACAGTGTGGGAACTGCATTGCATTCCTGTAACAGTGTCGGAGCTGCATTGCATTCCTGTAACAGTGTGGGAATTGCATTGCATTTCTGTAACAGTGTGGGAATTGCATTGCATTCCTGTAACAGTGTGGGAGCTGCATTACATTCCTGTAATAGTGTGGGAACTGCATTGCATTCCTGTAACAGTGTCGGAGCTGCATTGCATTCCTGTAATACTGTGGGAGCTGCATTGCATTCCTGTAACAGTGTGGGAATTGCATTGCATTTCTGTAACAGTGTGGGAATTGCATTGCATTCCTGTAACAGTGTGGGAGCTGCATGACAATACTGTAACCGTGTGGGAATTGCATTGCATTCCTGTAACAGTATGGGAGCTGCATGACAATCCTGTAATAGTGTGGGAATTGCATTGCATTTCTGTAAAAGTGTGGGAGCTGCATTGCATTCCCGTAACAGTGTGGGAGCTGCATTACATTCCTCTAATAGTGTGGGAACTGCATTGCATTTCTGTAACAGTGTGGGAATTGCATTGCATTTCTGTAACAGTGTGGGAGCTGCATTGCATTCCTGTAATAGTGTGGGAGCTGCATTACATTCCTGTAACAGTGTGGGAATTGCATTGCATTACTGTAACAGTGTGGGAGCTGCGTTACCATCCTGTAACAGTGTGGGAATTGCATTGCATTCCTGTAACAGTGTGGGAACTGCATTACATTCCTGTAACAGTGTGGGAATTGCATTGCATTTCTGTAACAGTGTGGGAGCTGCATTGCATTCCTGTAATAGTGTGGGAGCTGCATTACATTCCTGTAACAGATTGGGAATTGCATTGCATTCCTGTAACAGTGTGGGAGCTGCATTACATTCCTGTAACAGTGTGGGATGGCATTGCATTCCTGTAACTGTGTGAGAGCTGCATTGCATTCCTGTAACAGTGAAGGAATTGCATTGCATTCCTGTAACAGTGTGGGAGCTGCATTGCATACCAGTAACAGTGTCGGAGCTGCATTGCATTCCTGTAATAGTGTGGGAATTGCATTGCATTCCTGTAACAGTGTGGGAGCTGCATTACATTCCTGTAATACTGTGGGAGCTGCATTGCATTCCTATAACAGTGTGGGAATTGCATTGCATTCCTGTTACAGTGTGGGAGCTGCATGTCAATCCTGTAACAGTGTGGGAACTGCATTGCATTCCTGTAACAGTGTGGGAATTCCATTGCATTCCTGTAACAGTGTGGGAGCTGCATTGCATGCCTGTAATAGTGTGGGAGCTGCATTGCATTCCTATAACAGTATGAAAATTGCATTGCATTCCTGTAACAGTGTGGGAGCTGCAATACATTCCTGTAACAGTGTGGGAATTGCATTGCATTCCTGTAACAGTGTGGGAGCTGCATTGCATTCCTGTAACAGTGTGGGAGCTGCATTGCATTCCTGTAATAGTGTGGGAATTGCATTGCATTCCTGTAACAGTATGGGAGCTGCATGACAATACTGTAACCGTGTGGGAATTGCATTGCATTCCTGTAATAGTGTGGGAGCTGCATTACATTCCTGTAACAGTGTGGGAATTGCATTGCATTCCTGTAACAGTGTGGGAGCTGCATTGCATGCCTGTAATAGTGTGGGAGCTGCATTGCATTCCTATAACAGTATGAAAATTGCATTGCATTCCTGTAACAGTGTGGGAGCTGCAATACATTCCTGTAACAGTGTGGGAATTGCATTGCATTCCTGTAACAGTGTGGGAGCTGCATTACATTCCTGTAACAGTGTGGGATGGCATTGCATTCCTGTAACAGTGTGGGAATTGCATTGCATTCCAGTAACAGTGTGGGAGCTGCATTACATTCCTGTAACAGTGTGGGAATTGCATTGCATTCCTGTAACAGTGTGGCAGCTGCATTGCATTCCTGTAATAGTGTGGGAATTGCATTGCATTTCTGTAATAGTGTGGGAGCTGCATTGCATGCCTGTAATAGTGTGGGAGCTGCATTGCATTCCTGTAACAGTGTGGGAATTGCATTGCATTCCTGTAACAGTGTGGGAGCTGCATTGCATGCCTGTAATAGTGTGGGAGCCGCATTGCATTCCTATAACAGTATGAAAATTGCATTGCATTCCTGTAACAGTGTGGGAGCTGTATTGCATATCTGTAACAGTGTCGGAGCTGCATTGCATTCCTGTAACAGTGTGGGAAGTGCATTGCATTCCTGTAACAGTGTGGGAGCTGCACTGCATTTCTGTAATAGTGTGGGAGCTGCATTGCATTCCTGTAACAGTGTGGGAATTGCATTGCATTTCTGTAACAGTGTGGGAGCTGCATTGCATTCCTGTAACAGTGTGGGAATTGCATTGCATTCCTGTAACAATGTGGGAGCTGCATGACAATCCTGTAACAGTGTGGGAACTGCATTGCATTCCTGTAACAGTGTGGGAGCTGCATTGCATTCCAGTAACAGTGTGGGAATTGCATTGCATTCCCGTAACAATGTGGCAGCTGCATGACAATCCTTTAATAGTGTGGGAACTGCATTGCATTCCTGTAACAGTGTTGGAGCTGCATGACAATACTGTAACCGTGTGGGAATTGCATTGCATTCCTGTAATAGTGTGGGAGCTGCATTACATTCCTGTAACAGTGTGGGAGCTGCATGTCAATCCTGTAACAGTGTGGGAACTGCATTGCATTCCTGTAACAGTGTGGGAATTCCATTGCATTCCTGTAACAGTGTGGGAGCTGCATTGCATGCCTGTAATAGTGTGGGAGCTGCATTGCATTCCTATAACAGTATGAAAATTGCATTGCATTCCTGTAACAGTGTGGGAGCTGCAATACATTCCTGTAACAGTGTGGGAATTGCATTGCATTCCTGTAACAGTGTGGGAGCTGCATTGCATTCCTGTAATAGTGTGGGAATTGCATTGCATTCCTGTAACAGTATGGGAGCTGCATGACAATACTGTAACCGTGTGGGAATTGCATTGCATTCCTGTAATAGTGTGGGAGCTGCATTACATTCCTGTAACAGTGTGGGAATTGCATTGCATTCCTGTAACAGTGTGGGAGCTGCATTGCATGCCTGTAATAGTGTGGGAGCTGCATTGCATTCCTATAACAGTATGAAAATTGCATTGCATTCCTGTAACAGTGTGGGAGCTGCAATACATTCTTGTAACAGTGTGGGAATTGCATTGCATTCCTGTAACAGTGTGGGAGCTGCATTGCATTCCTGTAATAGTGTGGGAATTGCATTGCATTCCTGTAACAGTATGGGAGCTGCACTGCATTCCTGTAATTTTGTGGGAGCTGCATTGCATTCCTGTAACAGTGTGGGAATTGCATTGCATTTCTGTAACAGTGTGGGAACTGCATTGCATTCCTGTAACAGTGTGGGAGCTGCATTGCATTCCTATAATAGTGTGGGAATTGCATTGCATTTCTGTAACAGTGTGGGAGCTGCATTGCATTCCTGTAACAGTGTGGGAATTGCATTGCATTCCAGTAACAGTGTGAGAGCTGCATTACATTCCTGTAACAGTGTGGGAATTGCATTGCATTCCCGTAACAGTGTGGGAGCTGCATGACAATCCTGTAATAGTGTGGGAATTGCATTGCATTTCTGTAAAAGTGTGGGAGCTGCATTGCATTCCTGTAATAGTGTGGGAACTGCATTGCATTCCTGTAACAGTGTGGGAACTGCATTGCATTCCTGTAACAGTGTCGGAGCTGCATTGCATTCCTGTAACAGTGTGGGAATTGCATTGCATTTCTGTAACAGTGTGGGAATTGCATTGCATTCCTGTAACAGTGTGGGAGCTGCATTACATTCCTGTAATAGTGTGGGAACTGCATTGCATTCCTGTAACAGTGTCGGAGCTGCATTGCATTCCTGTAATACTGTGGGAGCTGCATTGCATTCCTGTAACAGTGTGGGAATTGCATTGCATTTCTGTAACAGTGTGGGAATTGCATTGCATTCCTGTAACAGTGTGGGAGCTGCATGACAATACTGTAACCGTGTGGGAATTGCATTGCATTCCTGTAACAGTATGGGAGCTGCATGACAATCCTGTAATAGTGTGGGAATTGCATTGCATTTCTGTAAAAGTGTGGGAGCTGCATTGCATTCCCGTAACAGTGTGGGAGCTGCATTACATTCCTCTAATAGTGTGGGAACTGCATTGCATTTCTGTAACAGTGTGGGAATTGCATTGCATTTCTGTAACAGTGTGGGAGCTGCATTGCATTCCTGTAATAGTGTGGGAGCTGCATTACATTCCTGTAACAGTGTGGGAATTGCATTGCATTACTGTAACAGTGTGGGAGCTGCGTTACCATCCTGTAACAGTGTGGGAATTGCATTGCATTCCTGTAACAGTGTGGGAACTGCATTACATTCCTGTAACAGTGTGGGAATTGCATTGCATTTCTGTAACAGTGTGGGAGCTGCATTGCATTCCTGTAATAGTGTGGGAGCTGCATTACATTCCTGTAACAGATTGGGAATTGCATTGCATTCCTGTAACAGTGTGGGAGCTGCATTACATTCCTGTAACAGTGTGGGATGGCATTGCATTCCTGTAACTGTGTGAGAGCTGCATTGCATTCCTGTAACAGTGAAGGAATTGCATTGCATTCCTGTAACAGTGTGGGAGCTGCATTGCATACCTGTAACAGTGTCGGAGCTGCATTGCATTCCTGTAATAGTGTGGGAATTGCATTGCATTCCTGTAACAGTGTGGGAGCTGCATTACATTCCTGTAATACTGTGGGAGCTGCATTGCATTCCTATAACAGTGTGGGAATTGCATTGCATTCCTGTTACAGTGTGGGAGCTGCATGTCAATCCTGTAACAGTGTGGGAACTGCATTGCATTCCTGTAACAGTGTGGGAATTCCATTGCATTCCTGTAACAGTGTGGGAGCTGCATTGCATGCCTGTAATAGTGTGGGAGCTGCATTGCATTCCTATAACAGTATGAAAATTGCATTGCATTCCTGTAACAGTGTGGGAGCTGCAATACATTCCTGTAACAGTGTGGGAATTGCATTGCATTCCTGTAACAGTGTGGGAGCTGCATTGCATTCCTGTAATAGTGTGGGAATTGCATTGCATTCCTGTAACAGTATGGGAGCTGCATGACAATACTGTAACCGTGTGGGAATTGCATTGCATTCCTGTAATAGTGTGGGAGCTGCATTACATTCCTGTAACAGTGTGGGAATTGCATTGCATTCCTGTAACAGTGTGGGAGCTGCATTGCATGCCTGTAATAGTGTGGGAGCTGCATTGCATTCCTATAACAGTATGAAAATTGCATTGCATTCCTGTAACAGTGTGGGAGCTGCAATACATTCCTGTAACAGTGTGGGAATTGCATTGCATTCCTGTAACAGTGTGGGAGCTGCATTGCATTCCTGTAATAGTGTGGGAATTGCATTGCATTCCTGTAACAGTATGGGAGCTGCACTGCATTCCTGTAATTTTGTGGGAGCTGCATTGCATTCCTGTAACAGTGTGGGAATTGCATTGCATTTCTGTAACAGTGTGGGAACTGCATTGCATTCCTGTAACAGTGTGGGAGCTGCATTGCATTCCTATAATAGTGTGGGAATTGCATTGCATTTCTGTAACAGTGTGGGAACTGCATTGCATTCCTGTAACAGTGTGGGAGCTGCATTGCATTCCTGTAACAGTGTGGGAATTGCATTGCATTCCAGTAACAGTGTGAGAGCTGCATTACATTCCTGTAACAGTGTGGGAATTGCATTGCATTCCCGTAACAGTGTGGGAGCTGCATGACAATCCTGTAATAGTGTGGGAATTGCATTGCATTTCTGTAAAAGTGTGGGAGCTGCATTGCATTCCTGTAACAGTGTGGGAACTGCATTGCATTCCTGTAACAGTGTCGGAGCTGCATTGCATTCCTGTAACAGTGTCGGAGCTGCATTGCATTCCTGTAACAGTGTGGGAATTGCATTGCATTTCTGTAACAGTGTGGGAATTGCATTGCATTCCTGTAACAGTGTGGGAGCTGCATTACATTCCTGTAATAGTGTGGGAACTGCATTGCATTCCTGTAACAGTGTCGGAGCTGCATTGCATTCCTGTAATACTGTGGGAGCTGCATTGCATTCCTGTAACAGTGTGGGAATTGCATTGCATTTCTGTAACAGTGTGGGAATTGCATTGCATTCCTGTAACAGTGTGGGAGCTGCATGACAATACTGTAACCGTGTGGGAATTGCATTGCATTCCTGTAACAGTATGGGAGCTGCATGACAATCCTGTAATAGTGTGGGAATTGCATTGCATTTCTGTAAAAGTGTGGGAGCTGCATTGCATTCCCGTAACAGTGTGGGAGCTGCATTACATTCCTCTAATAGTGTGGGAACTGCATTGCATTTCTGTAACAGTGTGGGAATTGCATTGCATTTCTGTAACAGTGTGGGAGCTGCATTGCATTCCTGTAATAGTGTGGGAGCTGCATTACATTCCTGTAACAGTGTGGGAATTGCATTGCATTACTGTAACAGTGTGGGAGCTGCGTTACCATCCTGTAACAGTGTGGGAATTGCATTGCATTCCTGTAACAGTGTGGGAACTGCATTACATTCCTGTAACAGTGTGGGAATTGCATTGCATTTCTGTAACAGTGTGGGAGCTGCATTGCATTCCTGTAATAGTGTGGGAGCTGCATTACATTCCTGTAACAGATTGGGAATTGCATTGCATTCCTGTAACAGTGTGGGAGCTGCATTACATTCCTGTAACAGTGTGGGATGGCATTGCATTCCTGTAACTGTGTGAGAGCTGCATTGCATTCCTGTAACAGTGAAGGAATTGCATTGCATTCCTGTAACAGTGTGGGAGCTGCATTGCATACCTGTAACAGTGTCGGAGCTGCATTGCATTCCTGTAATAGTGTGGGAATTGCATTGCATTCCTGTAACAGTGTGGGAGCTGCACTGCATTCCTATAACAGTATGAGAATTGCATTGTGTTCCTGTAACAATGTGGGAATGGCATTGCATTCCTGTAACAGTGTGGGAGCTGCATTGCAGTCCTGTAACAGTGTGGGAATTGCATTACATTCCTGTAACAGTGTGGGAATTGCATTGCATTCCTGTAACAGTGTCGGAGCTGCATTATATTCCTGTAACAGTGTGGGAATTGCATTGCATTCCTGTAACAGTGTGGGAGCTGCTTTACATTCCTGTAACAGTGTGGGAATTGCATTGCATTCCTGTAACAGTGTGGGAGCTGCACTGCGTTCGTGTAATAGTGTGGGAACTGCATTGCATTCCTGTAACAGAATGGGAGCTGCACTGCATTCCTGTAATAGTGTGGGGAATGCATTACACTCCTGCAACAGTGTGGGAACTGTATTACACCTGGTTAGAGTCAAATTCACACTGGGAAAGTGTCACTAATAGCTAGTCTGAAACAGTCAGCTGCATGTATTGACTCTGAATGGAAAGCATTTCGTGAGTAGGTGGAGGGATTATCCAGGCAGAGGAAGATCTATCCAGCTTTGGTCAAAAGTAGGAGACTGTCAGCAGTGAAATAACTGGCAAATGTTGTTCAAATCACAACCTGAAAAATGTCCACAGTCAATCACATATCCAGATAGGGGGAACTGAGTTGCCATGTTTTTGAGCAACTTCTGTGGTTCATTTCCTTCATCATGTGAGTATCGAGCACACACAGAGACTCAAATGTTTGAGTTTCATCAGACAATGGCCTACAATGGGTGACCAAGGACACCTAACATCAAGGCTATAAAAGTCTCCTTCCATTGCAACAGTTACAACCCCTGATGGCCCGCTCTTGCCTCCATGGACACAAATAGAACTTCTGGACATTTTCTACTTGACCTGCTCATAAAACATATAGAACGGCACAGCACAGTACAGGCCCTTTGGCCCACGATGTTGTGCCGAACTTTTACCCCAATCCTAAGGTCTATCTCACCTCCACCGCTACCTTATACTATCATCCATATGTCTATCTAATAGCCGCTTAAATGCCCCTAATGAGGCCGACTCCACTACCCTCTCCAGCAATGCTCAGAGATATTGTGATGTTCCTCTGGAGCAGGTGGGTCTTGAACCTGTGTGCCCTGGCTCAGAGCTAGGGACACTAGTCTTGTACAGAAAATACACCAGCCAGAACGGATACATCCAGGTGACATCTGAACTTTGTCATCAAATTCGGATGCTGAACTGGTGTGTTTTGACTTTAAGAGTCCATGGGGATAATACTCATTGCCTTCAGTGGCTCTTTCATTTCTCAAACCTCAAGCATTCTCAGGAAACAGGCCACACATTAGCAGCACAAAACAGAATACCACACAAAGTGCAACATGACTGTTGGGTGAACTTGCTGAAAAGCACTTGAGTTAAGGATGCCAAAGCCTCGGACAGTGATTTCCTGTGTGTAGAAGATTGTGACAGGTAGAGCTACACAAGGGATAATTATCCCTGACAACAAAGTGTGAAGCTGGATGAACACAGCAGGCCAAGCAGCATCCCAGGAGCACAAAAGCTGATGTTTCAGGCCTCGACCCTTCATCAGAAAAGGGGGAGCGGGGAGAGGGTTCTGGAATAAATGGAGAGAATTATCCCTACTGGCTAATAGGACAGAGACTCAGAGACACAGATTTATGGTTTTGAGCTTAAATGTAAGGTAGAGATTTTTGTTACACAGGGAATGGTGATGACCTGGTATTCCATGCCTATGAGGACGGTAGGCTAACCATTATTCCCCAGGACAGTTTGGCACCGAATAGCTCAATCCCATTGCACTTTGGATATGGCTCATACCTGTCGACAGAAGGCTGTCACGTGCAGATGTCAAAGGTGCCCAATCTACTTCAGATTATCCCAGAATGGGAAGGCATCTCAAAAATCCTTAATCAGTAGCAACACAAGTGGTGATTTCAACTAACCAGATATTGTCATCGAATCAAACATATGTTTTTTGCACTGCACAAGTGAGTAATGTTATTTCCAATGCTAGTGTGATGCCGGGTAAATAAGATTTTTGTCTCAATGGGTGACAGATCAAACATGTCAAACAGCACATCCCTTCGGATGTTTGTAATAAGTGCATTACTGACTGTACTCAACCAACTCATGCTCGTAAAATTCAGAACATAATGTCCAGTGATTGATGCGATCCAGGAATTTGAAAACACACTTTGAACAATTCCAAGTGCGTTACGTATTACAGCACAATTGATTTAAGATTATCAGCTTGGCTCCCAACACACCTCACTCACCCTTGCTAGAAGCTGAATGTATGTAGAGAAAGGAATGTATCGAGGTATTACACCTTTATAAAATAAGCAAGTCTCAAAAGCCCAAGGAGCAATAGTGCCCTGGTCCATTCTCAATGACAATATTTCGACCAATCAGAGTCGACTTGCCAACTAATCAGCATCTATTCCATATGCAACATAAATTGTTGTTCGCTTTGAAATTTGTCATTCTTGCATTCAGTCCTGATGAGCAGAAGCTGTACAGCTTTGACATCCAGTTTTTTTCTCAGTAATGTTTAGGTTATGCACTGTCAAGTAACAATATACTATTTGTAAAAGGTTATGTATTCAGACACAATCCTGCACTGCTTCCTATTGTTACAATTTTAGGTCATGGTTTTATGTCAACATTTAAGATTAAAAGCATTTATGATGTACGCTTTTAGAATGGAAATTCAATATGCAAACACTTTCCTGTAACAATGTGGTTGCAGGCCATGG
>NC_081379.1:7341793-7496793 GCF_030684315.1 Stegostoma tigrinum | reverse complement strand
ATCAGAGGAGCAGGAAGGCTGACTTTACGGGTCAGGACCCTTCTTCAGAGAAACCTCAGTGGAGCCCCATTTCTGAAGGAGGGTCCCAACCCGAAACATTAACGTTCCTGTTCCTCTGATGCTGCCTGGCCTGCTGTGTTCATCCAGCTCTGCACTGTGTTAATTCTACATACCTGGTCTTTCCACATACCATTGCATTACTTTCTCTTTGAGTATTTCTCTCATTTCCTTTCGAATGTGTATTTATCACCATAGCAAACCCTAACTTCTCATTGCCTGGAAAAGGTCTCTCTTGTCACCTCTGGATCTCCTGCTAGGTCTGTGATGTCTCCTCAACGACCAGTTCCACCACTGGAGGTCTCCAGATGTTGGGGTCATTGCATCTGTGGTTAAGAAACATGAGGCAAACAGGGATTGTGGAGGGGGGGGTCTCCCGTCGATATGTTAAAGCCACAAGGTTGCAGTGATGCCCACTTCCAATTTGTAGACCTGACCTTTTTGCATTCCCTGCTCTCCCTATCAGGTGGTCCAAAGCCTAGCACTTCCCGGGAACATGGAGGGGTCACATGAAATTCTCGGGTCCAGGCCGGATTCCAACATTCTCCCTCAACAAATCCTCCTTTCCCAGTCTGCGTTCACAAATGGCCAGAATGTAACAAGTCCTTCGGAAACATGGGAAGAGTGTTTGAAAGGAATTTTCAAAGAAACAGTTGCTGTATTAGGCTTTGCAATATTTCCCTGAAATTGACACAGTCAGTAATTGGTCAAATGCATGAAATACAGTCACAGTACAATTTGTTGGCATGGCAGTGTAGATTACACGGGTACAATTCACTGCACACCTCAGACCAGTAACAAGTGATTGTGATCAGATCAGTGTGGTATATCACACAGAGAGGTTTCAAACTCAACTGTCATGAAGGAAGAGATGGACGCCTCTCCCTTCAGAGGCAAAACAAAATTTTCTGCTTCACCCATAATCCAACATCATTAAATCACCCATTAGAGCTTGCACTTGGCAAAGTGACTATTTATTCAGATAAACTCGAGGTATACTTTCATGGCTTGGGATAATAGGAGATTGGCCAGGGAGCAAACAATTTTTATAGAACAAAGGAGATCGTTAGATGAAAACAAGATCAAAAGTTCATCTGAATCAGTTTCTCTTATTCTGGCATGAAGGACATAAGAACTGGAGGAGAAATAGGCCATTCAGCCCCTTGAGTCTGATCTGACTTTTAATGAGATCATGGCTGATCTTCAGGTTCCACTTTCATCCCTGCCCCATATCCCGCGATTCCCTTAGTGCTGAAAGATCCACCAGCCTCAGTCTTGAATATATTCTTTGATCCAGGCCCTTTGACTCAGAAAATACCAAAGGTTTGGAAATCTCCGCGAGAGAAAATGTCTGCTCATCTCCTTCCAAACTAGCAACCCGTCTTCCCCTGGGGTTTGTGATGTCTGGCTCAAGATTTGACAGGCAAATAAACAGCCTCTGACAAACTCTTTGAGAATTCCACTGGCCACATTTACAAAATTAATGACATTGTTGACTATTTGCAGCAATCGATCTGTCTGCAAATCCAAAACAGAACTGGACATGAGATGAGGAAAGCTTCCCCTGTGGTGGAAAGGTTTAAGAATTATACATCCAAAATCTTCCCCTTCTCCATAGTCACATTCAAAGTTGCTTGCATCCCTAAATATTATTTCCTCAAGGAAATTCGCCGAATTTGATTTGACAGAACGTACACCAATTCCATCCACCACCTCCCCACAGTTCCTGCCCCTCAGTTTGTGCACTCACTCACCGACACATCAGGCAACGTTTCTGAAAGATAGACGGGTCTCAAATGCTTTTGTTCTCAAACCTGTCATGCCAAATGCAAAAGTGCTAGATTTCAGACAATCACAACTTACCCAAAGGAGAAAACAGGCTGATTGGTTGACAAGTCAACTCTGATTTAGCAGGAGCTGCAGATGCTGGGGTCCGGTCCAGTAAAGTGTGGAGCTGGAGAAACGCAGTGGTCAGGCAGCATCAGAAAGGTCCCGAACTGAAACGTCGACTCTCCTGCTCCTCTGATGCTGTCTGACCTGCTGTGTTCCTCCAATTCCACTCTGTATCGACTCAACTCTGATTGACTGAAGTGTTACCATGGAGAAAGCAAGGGGGATCTCTGACATCCCCATGCCTCTGAATATTTCAAAATTGGGACAAGACTTGAAAAGCTTGTTTTTGCTTGGAGAGAATGAGTCCCTGGGTATAATTGTGCATCACTTCTGGTAAGCATTAATGAGCCATGTTATGAGTTTTATCCGCCTAGCGGAACTCGTCCTCACACTCAACAACTTCTCTTTTGACTCCTCCCACTTCCTACAGACTAAGGGGGTGGCCATGGGCACCCGCATGGGCCCCAGCTATGCCTGCCTCTTTGTAGGTTACGTGGAACAGTCCCTCTTCCGCACCTACACAGGCCCCAAACCCCACCTCTTCCTCCGGTACATTGATGACTGTATCGGCGCCGCCTCTTGCTCCCCAGAGGAGCTCGAACAGTTCATCCACTTCACCAACACCTTCCACCCCAACCTTCAGTTCACCTGGGCCATCTCCAGCACATCCCTCACCTTCCTGGACCTCTCAGTCTCCATCTCAGGCAACCAGCTTGTAACTGATGTCCATTTCAAGCCCACCGACTCCCACAGCTACCTAGAATACACCTCCTCCCACCCACCCTCCTGCAAAAATTCCATCCCCTATTCCCAATTCCTCCGCCTCCGCCGCATCTGCTCCCACGATAAGACATTCCACTCCCGCACATCCCAGATGTCCAAGTTCTTTAAGGACCGCAACTTCCCCCCCACGGTGATTGAGAACGCCCTTGACCGCGTCTCCCGCATTTCCCGCGACACATCCCTCACACCCCGCCCCCGCCACAACCGCCCCAAGAGGATCCCCCTCGTTCTCACACACCACCCTACCAACCTCCGGATACAACGCATTATCCTCCGACACTTCCGCCATTTACAATCCGACCCCACCACCCAAGACATTTTTCCATCCCCACCCCTGTCTGCTTTCCGGAGAGACCACTCTCTCCGTGACTCCCTTGTTCGCTCCACACTGCCCTCCAACCCCACCACACCCGGCACCTTCCCCTGCAACCGCAGGAAATGCTACACTTGTCCCCACACCTCCTCCCTCACCCCCATCCCAGGCCCCAAGATGACATTCCACATTAAGCAGAGGTTCACCTGCACATCTGCCAATGTGGTATACTGCATCCACTGTACCCGGTGCGGCTTTCTCTACATTGGGGAAACCAAGCGGAGGCTTGGGGACCGCTTTGCAGAACACCTCCGCTCAGTTCGCAACAAACAACTGCACCTCCCAGTCGCGAACCATTTCCACTCCCCCTCCCATTCTCTTGATGACATGTCCATCATGGGCCTCCTGCACTGCCACAATGATGCCACCCGAAGGTTGCAGGAACAGCAACTCATATTCCGCCTGGGAACCCTGCAGCCATATGGTATCAATGTGGACTTCACCAGTTTCAAAATCTCCCCTTCCCCCACTGCATCCCTAAACCAGCCCAGTTCATCCCCTCCCCCCACTGCACCACACAACCAGCCCAGCTCTTCCCCCCCACCCACTGCATCCCAAAACCAGTCCAACCTGTCTCTGCCTCCCTAACCGGTTCTTCCTCTCACCCATCCCTTCCTCCCACCCCAAGCCGCACCCCCAGCTACCTACTAACCTCATCCCACCTCCTTGACCTGTCCGTCTTCCCTGGACTGACCTATCCCCTCCCTACCTCCCCACCTACACCCTCTCCACCTATCTTCTTTACTCTCCATCTTCGGTCCGCCTCCCCCTCTCTCCCTATTTATTCCAGTTCCCTCCCCCCATCCCCCTCTCTGATGAAGGGTCTAGGCCCGAAACGTCAGCTTTTGTGCTCCTGAGATGCTGCTTGGCCTGCTGTGTTCATCCAGCCTCACATTTTATTATCTTGGAATCTCCAGCATCTGCAGTTCCCATTATCTCTCATGTTATGAGTTCAACTGGTTATCTTAAATCAGTTGTTATTGTAATTATTAGCGCACTCTGGAATGTTTAGCAAGTGCCATCCAATTGCAAAATGACAGCTAATGGTCAGGTTTTGTACTGTGTCTTGCAAGTGTGTGCTAGTTAAGTACAGAGTCCTATTCTTTGTCAAACACAAACAAACAAAGGAACATAATGAAAACAGGAATTACTGGAGAAATGTAACAGGTCTGGCAGCATCTGTGCAAAGAAAATAGAGTTAATGTTTTGAGCCCAGTTGCCCTTCTTTAGAATAGGAACAGAAAAGGAACATAATGTTCGATTCGATCAGATAATCATCAGGATGTTGAGACATCACATTGAGGCTGTACAGGAATCAGTGATAATTGGAACTGCAGATGCTGGAGAATCCAAGATAATAAAGTGTGGGGCTGGATGGACACAGCAGGAAGGGTCTAGGCCCGAAACATCAGCTTTTGTGCTCCTAAGATGCTGCTTGGCCTGCTGTGTTCATCCAGCCCCACACTTTGTTATCGAGGATGTACAGGATGTTGGTGAAGCCACGTTCGGAGCAGTGTGTGCAGTTCTGGTCGCTCTGCTATAGGAAGGGTATTATTAAATTGGAGAGGGTTCAGAAAACATTTACCAATGTGTTGCTAGGAATGGAGAGTTTGGGTTAGACTGGTTAGGCTGGGACTTTTTTGACTGGAACGTCGAAGGCTGAGGGGTGTCCTTAAAGAGATTTATAAAATGATGAGGGGCATAGGTAAAGTGGATGGCAAGGGTCTTTTCCCTAGGGCGGGGGAAGTGCAAAACAAGGCGGGCATATCTTTAAGGTGAGAGGAGAGAGCTTTGAAAAGGAATCAAGGGGCAGCACATTTGCACAGAGAGCGGCTCGCGTGTGTAAGTGTTAGAGGCAGGTACAGTTACATTTAAAAGACATTTGGGTAGGGACATGGATAGGAAAGGGACATGGATAGGAAAGGGACACGGATAGGAAAGGGACACGGATAGGAAAGGGACACGGATAGGAAAGGGACATGGACCAAACACTGACAAGTGGGACCAGTTTAGCTTGGGAACAATGTTGGACTAGTTGGCTCAAAGGGTCTGTTTCCAAGCTGTATGACTCTATAAACCTGGCATCACAAGATTGCACATCTGTGTGGCAGACAGGACGTCTTTTTGGATTGACAGAAGCATCCGATAAGTTGAAAATCCCAATCGTACAGGAGCTTCATAAGTAGCAGTGAGAAACAGCTTGCTCAGCCCACTGTACAAGTTTTGAAACATGGTTTCTGCAGATTGGCTTTGTATTTCCCTTCTCTTTGGTGCAGGCTGGCCAACTCTGGACCTGACGTCCCAGACAAAGGGGAACAACCTGCCATGACCCACACCATTTGTAGCAATTCAAGAAGCTGTCTCACACATCCACTTTCTCAGGGCTACTTGGGAGCCGACAAGAAACACTGCTCTTCCCCACAATGTTCACATTCTCAAGAGTGAATAAATAAACATGCCCCTTTGGAATTCAACAAACAGCATTAATGTTAAACAGCCACTCTCAACGCAAAATTAATTTTACGCATGCGGCTCAGCCTCGAAGCTTTCTCCTTCTGGAGCCCCTCAAAGCCAGGTGAGTGATTCCCTCAGCCCAGGATTTTATTCACTCACCGTCTCCGGTGTGGACTGTTCACTTCACAGGGATGACCCTGGAGGACTGAGAGACACTGATACCAGGTCTGCAGTGATTGGCAGGCCAGTAGCTAATGGGGAACTCTCCAAAATAATGGCCAGTCTGAAAGGCTGGAGCTCGCAGTGAGTCAAGCAGCATCCGTGGAGAGAGAGCAAGCTATCGATTCGAATCTGGGTGACTCTTCATCAGAGATGACGTGAAGAGTGGAGGAGGCAGTGGGGGGAGGGGTGGTGTGTGGAGACAGAAAGTGTGGTAATAGTGCAGAGTAAGCGATAGGAACAACTGCCAGGCTGGAAAGAACAGACCGTCCCACGGGGATAGGGGGGGCAGGGGAGAGAGCTCATGGTGATGGAGAATGTAACAAATAAAGCTGAAAGAAAGAGAAGGAATGGGAGTGGGTTCACAATTTGAAAGTGTTGAACTCAACATTAAGTCCAGAAGGTTGTAAAGTGCCTGGCCTGAAGATGAGATGTTGGTCCTCCAGTTTGCGCTGTGATTCACTGGAACACAGCGCCATGCCGAGCACAGATGAGTGTGCATGCGAGCAAGACGCTGCGTTAAAATGACCAACTACATGAAGGTCAGGGTCATGCTTATGCACAGACCGGAGGCGTTCCTCAAAGCAGTGACCCAGCCTGCGATTGGTTTCTCCAATGTAGAGTAGGCCACATTGGGTGCGGTGAATACAATACACGAGACTGGAGGAGGTACAGGTGAAATGTTGCTTCATCTGCAAAGATTTGTTTAGGTCCTTGGATGGTGAGCAGGGAGAAGGTGAAGGGGCACCTTCATAGTTGCATAGGAAGGTGGCAGTGAGGCCTAATTTTGAGCTGGATTAAAGATTTTGCCACTGTACACACCACCCAAGCTGCCAAACATCTCTCGGAAGATAACCATATCCTGCTGTTGAGTCTCAACAAGCTCTGCTTTCTATATTGATGGAGCTTTGGTTTCGGTTCTGCGCACATATTTCTGGAGGGACAGCTGTTTGAGGCATCGGCCTCTTGTTCACACACTCCCACCAAGGATCCCAAGACATGTAAGACCAGAAGCTGTAGGAGCAGATGTGGGCCATTCAGCCTATTGAATCTGCTCTGTTAGTCAACAAGATCATGGCTAATCTGCCAATCGTCAACTCCACATTTCTGTCTTTTCCCCGAAACCCTTAATGATTAAAAATCTGTCTGTCTCAGCCTTGAACATAGTCCAAGGTCCAGCTGTGACACTACTCTGTAGGTAAGAATTCCACAGGGATTCAAGGAGCTGATCCAGGTCGATACCTTTTCCTTCTGTTCGCCTCGGTTAACCATTTTCACCTGGCCCCACTGGAAAGCATGCGTACTGTACCCAGTGGTCCCATGCCATTTCCCATCGCAGCACTGACCGGGCCTGGGTTTACTGCGCCTGATGGATGGAGTACATTCAGAATAGTACAGCCATGATGGGCAAACCTCCCTCGGCCATTACTGTCTTCCTCAACAATCCCTCAGGATTCGGGATGAGTTCGTCCACTTCCTGCTTGGGGGGCCTGAGGCGAGTGAGCAGTCCAAGGCAGGATCCACTGGCTGTGTCGCAGTTAGGGAACGGAGACGGGGGGTTAGGGGGTGGATTGCTGGTGTTCCAAAAGGCCTATGGGTGGGAGGGAAGCGTGGGTAGGAGGCTCAGATTTTACTGTTTGCACTAGGCCTACAGCAAGGCCTGTTGGAGATGCCCAAGATGGTTGGCACCTTGGTAACTGGTTCTTCTCCAGTGTTGGGCAGGAGATTCCCATGTGTCATGTGGATGTTGTAGTTCCTTAGGGAGGCTTTGGGGATCTCCTTGAAGAGAATCCTCTACACTCCTGGTAACCATTTGATGAGGTGAAGCTCGGAGTCCAGAGCTTGCTTTTGAAGCCTTGAGTTAGGCCTGCATCAGATTGACAATAACCCCATGCCTTTGGTGCTCAGGATGGTGGCTGCAGGTAGGACTGTGACCCAGAGTGGCTGTGTCAGAGCCAGAGACACTGACCACTGTACAGCAAGGCTCTCCTCAGAGATAGTAAGAACTGATGATGCTGGAATCTGAGATAACAAGGTGTGGAGCTGGATGAACACAGCAGGCCAGGCAGCATCGGGGGAGCAGGGAAGCTGACATTTTGGGTCAGGACCCTTCCTCAGAAATGGGCCGAAACGTCAAACTTTCTCAGCTTCACTCAGCTAAGTCCTATCTACAATATCTACAATATAGAAATGCCGGCTCTAAGTTCCAGTCCAAGCCGCTTGCCATCCTGACTTGGAAATATGTCGGTGTTCCTTTCAGCGTGGCTGGGTCGAAATCCTGGAGTTCCCTCCCTACAGCACAAATGAACTGCAGTGGTTCAAGGCGGCTCACCATCACTTCTATGGGACAACTATTGTCTGGCAGTAAATGCTGTAAAGGCCCGGCCAGCGACACCCTTGTCCCATGAGTGAATATTAAAAAGCATTTTAAATTTCCAATTCATGCCACCTAACTTGTACCTTTACAGGAATATTTCTGACCGTTTTGCTTCTTAGCTCTGCTGTGAAGCACCTTGGGAACTTCTTTAACATCAGTTTGGCCACTTTTAGAACACAGAGGCCAGTTCTGGTTTCCGTGCTCAGGAAAGATGCTATGCAACTTGAAACAGTTCGGATGTTGCCAGAGTTTTGAGGCTTTGAGCTATAGGGAGAGGCTGAATAGGTTGGGGCTATTTTCCCTGGAATGTCAGAGGCTAAGGGGTGACTTTATGGCGGTTTATAAAATCATGGGGCAGATGGATTGGGTGAATAGCCAATGTCCCAGGGTCGGGGAGTCCCAAACCAGAGGGCATAGGCTTAAGGTGAGAGGGGAAAAATTTAAAAGGGACCCGAGGGGCAGCTTTTTCACGCAGAGGGTGGTGCGTATATGGAATGAGTTGCCAGAGGAAGTGGTGGAGGCTGGTACAGTTACAACATTTAAAAGGCATCTGGATGGGTACATGAATGGGAAGGTTTTAGAGGGATATGGGCCAAATGCTGGCAAATGGGACTAGATTTATTGAGACTTATTTAGGACGAGTTGGATTGAAGGGTCTGTTGCCATGCTGTATGTCACTATGACTCTTAAGATGCAAAATAAACACAGCTGTTATACAGGAAAGTTACCTATTACCACATCCAGTCTCTGTCATCATGTGGGCTGCTTCAGCACTGGTTAACCCACTCTCACCTATTCATGGTCCCTGCTATCAGTGGTTCTGTTTCCTTGGCTTACCATCATCCGTCCCTATGTCTGCATGTCTGTGCTCTGTCTCCATCTGTCTGCTCAACCCTCTCGCCTGTCACCGGCATAAATAAATCCTTTTTCCTAGCTTTTATCAGTTCTGCAGAAGGGTCACTGAACTCGTAATGCTAACTCTGTTTCTCTCTCCATCGATGCTGCCAGACCTGCTGAGTTTCTGCAGCAATCACTGTTTTTTGTGACAATTGCGTCAATGCTGCCAGAGAAGATTACACCTGCTGTTGCACATTCACACCACGAGAGGGAGCACCATGGGCTCCAGAATCCACTAGAAGCTCAGGCCTACACCTGCAGGGCCATAGAACAGAACAGAAAGAGGCCCTTTGGCCCATTGTGTCCATGCTGGTCATCAAGCATCTAGCGATACATACAGTATAGCTCAGGCACAGGCCCTTCAGCCCAACGTGTCTGTGCTGACCATTGCCATTCTAAACTAATCCCATCTACCTGCACATGGTCCACATCCTTCTATTCCCTGCACCTTCATGTCTCCATATAAATGTCTCTTAAACATTGTAAGCACATCTGCTTCTACCACTCCCATGGGAGTGCGTTCCGGGGACCTATTGCCTTCTGTTTACAAGAATGTCCTCGCACATCCTCTTGAAACATCTCCCCGCTCACCTTAAACCAATGCTCCTTAGCATTTGACATTTATACCCTGGGACAAAGATGCCATCTATCCCACCCTATCCTCACCTCTCGTAATTTTACATATGTCTGTCAGGTCACCCCTCAGCCTCCGATGGTCTAGTGAAAACAATCCAAATTTGTCTAAACTCTTCTTATAGCTAATTATAATCCCATCCTCCTGGGCCTAGTTGCAAGCAGTCATAAAACCATTTCTTAAGAATCTTGAAGGTTCCCGCTTCTCCTACTGTTTTTGTGGCAGTGAGTACTAGGTATCTTCTGGGTGAAATGATATTTTCTTGAATTCCCTCCGAGCCTCCAGCTCCTTGCCTTAAATCTGTACCCATCCCCTCGTTGTGGACCCCTCAACTAAGCCTCCCTATCTGCCCTCTCAATACTCCTCAGAATTTTGTGTACCTGAACCAAGTTGTCCTCCCTTCGTCTGCCCCAGCCCTTTCTGCTCTGGGGAAAACAAGAGAAGGCCAATTGGCTTCTTGAGCTGTTACTGGATTAGATCCTGACTGATCTCCACCTTCGTGACATTCACCTGGTCTTGATTCGATATCGTCTAAAACCCTCAACCAGCAAAAGAAGAGTAAGAGGTAACAAAGTGTGGAGCTGGATGAACACAGCGAGACAAGCAGCATTTTGTGCTCCTCTGATGCTGCTTGGCCTGCTGTGTTCATCCAGCTCTACACTTTGTTATCTCAGATTCTCCAGCATCTGCAGTTCCCATTATCTCTGACACAAAAGCTCTGGTTTGACATTTTAAATTGACTCCTAGCCCCAACTGGAAGAGAGTTAGTGGGGTGGGGTGGGGTTGGTGGTGGGGGTGAGGCTAGCACTGGGGTCAGGGGCCAGGCATGAATCGGGAATGGGTGGGGAGGTGGGGGAGAGGGGGTTGGGGTAGGGTGAGACCTGCACTGGGACATTTTGCTGTTCATTACATCCACGATAGAACTATGGTGCCTGTGCATTGCTGTATCTGTTGCTTTAATTATTTTCGATCATATCCCTTTGCTCTCACTGTACGCACTTCCGAATGGTGATGGACTCTGCTTGGTATCTGTGCATTCCTTTCCTCACCTCTAGGTGGCATTATCAGCAGCCAATCTCCACCATTTCCATCCATAAAGAACAAGGCTAACAGCACATTATGAAATTGAGACCAGTAGACGCCTAGTCTGTGCGTTTGATTTCAAATCGTTAACTTCTCCAGTTCCAGTGAAAGCTCATCGATCTGAAACATTCACTCTGTGCTTCTACCCACTGACCTGCTGAGTTTCTCCAGCGTTTTCCACGTTGTGTTTCACATCTCAAACCACTGCAGTGTGTTGCCGCAGATCGTTTGCAAAGGGGTGTTTTTGTTTATTTATGAACAGGATGTGGCTGTCACTGGCCCAGTTGTCGCCCGTCCCTAATTAATCTAGCCCCAGCTGCCTGCGCTTGGCCCCTATCCCTCCAAACATTTCTTACTCATGTTCTTACTAAACATTAACCACGCTGCTGTGGGCCTGGAGTCACACCCAGACCAGGTAAGGATGGCAATTTCCTTCCCTATAGGACATTAGTGAACCAGATGGGTTTTTCCTGGCAATCAACAATGATTCATGATCATCTTTAAACTCAATTCCAGCTTTTAATTGAACCACACTATCGGCCATGGTGGGATTTGAACCCAGGTCCCATGAACATTACCTGGGTCTCTGAATTAATCATTCAAGATTACAAAAGGAAGGCAAGAGCCTAGTGATAGATCAGGCAAGGAGAATGCTGAAGAAGGTGTTTAGCACACTTGCCTTCATTGTTCGGACCATGTGAGTTAGGATGATATGATGAGTTTGTACAGGATGGTGGTGAGGAGTCCTCTGGAACATTGTGTGCAGTTCTGGTCTCCTTGTTGTGGGAAGGATATTATTAAACTGGAGGGGGTTCAGAAAAGATTTACCAGGATGTTGCTGCGAATGGAGAGTTTGAATTAGAACGAGAGGCTGGGACTTTTTTGCCCTGGAGTGTAGGACGTTGAGGGGTGATCTTGTAGAAGTTTGTAAAATCATGAGGGGTACAGATAAGGCGAACGGGAGGTGTATTTTCTCTAGGGTGGGGACCAGGGGCTATATTTTTAAGGTGAGAGGAGAAAGGTTTAAAAAGACATGAGGGGTAACTGTTTCACACAGGGAGTGGCTCGTGTGTGGAATGAACTGCCAGAGGAAGTGGTGGATGTGGGTACTGTTACAACATTTAAAAGACTTTAGTACATGAATAAGAAATGTTTGGAGGGATTTGGGCCAAGTGCAGGCAGCTGGGGCTAGTTTAGTTTGGGTCGGCACAGACTGGCTGGACCGAAGGGTCTGTTTCCGCGCTGTATGATTCTGTGACTCCATTTAGTGGGACAGATTGAAGGGGCTGAATGGTCTCTTCCAGTTCCTCACCCAATGGAAGGATTCCAACCATTAACTCTCTCACCAGGCCTGTGGAGTGCTCGCTGGACATTTCCTGTCCCTTGTGTTTTTTTTTAAATTCCAGATTTCCAGCACCTGGAGTGATTGATTTGTGTGTTTTGAGGGGCCTGTTGTGGCAGTGACAGAGGGTGGGGCGTTGGGGGGTGTTGGGGCGGGTGCAATAGTGGGATGGCGAGAGAGCCAGCATCGTCGCTGTTTGGTGGGACCAGCTGGGGGCAGGTATCCTGACAAAACCGGCCAGAACTTCCCAGCCTCAGAGATTCTTGCTGTCACACAGCTAGCAAGGGTGGGGAGGGGGGGCACGGTGCCTCAGTAGGATGGATGTAATCTAATCAGATAAACTCTTTGGCATATGCTGAGAAACATGTTGCACATTTCCGTCTTTTGATAGACCTCGGGGAGGGTTAAGCTTTCATCTGTTTCGAAGCCTTTCCCCTCGCTCCACAGTCTCGTGAGGACTGTAAGAGGGCCAAGGTTTTAATGTAGATTTACTGACAGATTTGACTACAATTGCAAGCTTCGATGACTTTGCAGAGTCAGTGTACAATGACGTTTTACAGGGCTTCAGCCAGGTAATTTTATTCTGCTTGGAGCCAGGGAGCAAAAAACAGTACACGAGTTAATCAACTTTGTACCAAACTGAGCTACTAGACCTAGTTCTTTCGGAAAATTGATGCACTGACTTCAACTGAAGGATATCCCACCCTTTAATGAGCAGAAAGTCCAGCCAGACTCCATGACCTCTTCAGACAAATGTCAGCGCTGGGTAGCCAAAGATTTTCACCAGGAACCTGACTCCATACAATTTGATCTTGCATAGCTCCATATTTTCTGCCATGTAGTTATCGAAATAACCCTCCACTGAGAGGCCAGTTAGTACCAGACTTGATGCCCGCTAACTGGAGCCAGTATTTGAGAACGCCGAAATTGGCCTCAGCACCACTGGGCTGAGGGTAGGGATGAAGTGAGGAAAATTCACTCCAAATCCCTGTCAGCCAACGGATGCCACTCTCTGCTTGTGAAGCCCACAGAGCTGATAAGCTTTCTGAGCATACATGAATCAGTTAGTAGCAGTGGGGCCAGGATACAGTCTCAGGCTGTACTCTCAGAAGCAGCGAAGACGGCAGACTGTTTGTGGTGTTGGGGTGGTGGGGGGGGGTGGGGGGGGGGGGGTTGCAGGTGGAGGGAGGGAGGGGGTGGCGAAGGCTGATAGCTCTGAGCAAAGGCCACGCCCACTTCAGGCTCTTCTCCAAGCCCTTGCCCAACCTGGATCCAACCCAGGAGCAGCATGGTCAGCTAATACTTCACTGACAGACTGCTTACAGAACACCGCCCCCTCTTGTAACTGGTCCTACAGTCTCAGAGCAAGAATGGAATTGCCAGGGGTCTTTGAGTTGGTCAAGACCTTAAATACTTTCTGTCAGCAGACTCTTCCAGGCTCAGGTACCATTGTGAACAAATCAGTTTACCAGCTCAATAATATCAGGGAGATGCAAGAGGCTCTGTACTCCACAACTTCATGACATTCTCATGGAAACGCAGATGGAATGGGCACATGGGTTTGTAATCCATTTGTAAACACCCATCACGCCCACAGTGACACTGTAAGCAGGGGTAGGAAGTAATCAGTCTGAGTGCCCTAGTAATTATCGTCAGGGCCATCCTACAGACTATAAACATCATCCATATTAGGGCTCAGCCCTTGCAACAAGGGTTGGGTGACCCCTGCAAATTAGGAGCAATGTGGGCAGCCTACCCCCTCCCCTCCCACCCTGAGCTGTGTGGTCCCTCAGTAAAATGGTCAGGTAAGTACCCCCTCCCACGCTGAGCTGTGTGGTCCCTCAGTAAGATGGTCAGGTATGACCCCCTCCCTCACTGAGCTGTGTGGTCCCTCAGTAAGATGGTCAAATATATCCTCCTCCCACACTGAGCTGTGTGGTCCCTCAGTAAGACGGTCAGGTATGAACCCCCTCCCACACTGAGATGTGTCATCCCTCAGTAAGATGGTCAGATATAGCCCCCTCCCACACTGAGCTGTGTGGTCCCTCAGTAAAATGGTCAGGTATGAACCCCTCCCACACTGAGCTGTGTTGTCCCTCAGTAAGATGGTCAGATATATCCCCCTCCCACACTGAGCTGTGTGGTCCCTCAGTAAGATGGTCAGGTATGAACCCCTCCCACACTGAGCTGTGTTGTCCCTCAGTAAGATGGTCAGATATATCCCCCTCCCACACTGAGCTGTGTGGTCCCTCAGTAAGATGGTCAGGTATGAACCCCTCCCACACTGAGGAAGATGGTCAGCCACAGGCGGGTAGCTGGAGTGAGGAGATGGTGGAAGGAGTGTGTGCTGTCTGTGGCTGTGGGGTCACTGTGCTCCCTCTGATGTCTGTGGGAACTAAGCCCAGCACTACAGAGTCCAAACAGTCATCGAGGCCCCAGAATCTGACAACATTCAGCAGGCAATGGACAAGTCAACCCGTAAAAAAGCAAGACCCCAACAATGTCATTGCCAGCATTCAATCATCAATATTAAAAATAAGTTGAAAACGTTGATTAAAAAATTTCCAAGTTCCATTTCCCTAGCACTCAAACAACCAGACGCTGCTGATGGTGAATCTCTTCGACATTAAAAAAAAGTGTTGGACGGTGACATATTAACAGCCTGAATCTCTCTTGTTTACCTTGGCTTCTGCTCCTTTGCCATCATATGAGGCCTCTTCCAAGGGTCTTTGAAGTTCCTCTTGTATGTGTCAGGCAAAATCTTAGCCACCTCTGTGAAGAGATTGGAGCTCAGAGTGTATCAGCATGGATTTGCATTTCATTCTTAGCCTGTTAGTCACCGTCCAACAGTGCGGCATTCCCTCAGGACTGACTCTCCGACAGTGTGGCACTCCCTCAGCACTGACCCTCCGACAGTGCGGCATTCCCGCAGTACTGACTCTCCGACAGTGTGGCACTCCCTCAGCACTGACCCTCCGACAGTGCGGCATTCCCGCAGTACTGACTCTCCGATACTGCAGCACTCCCTCATTACTGACCCTTCGACAGTGCGGCATTCGCTCAGCACTGACCCTCCGATACTGCAGCACTCCCTCATTACTGACCCTCTAACAATGCAGCAGTCCCTCAGTACTGACCCTCTGACAGTGCGGCACTCCCTCAGCACTGACCCTCTGACAGTGCGGCATTCCCTCAGTACTGACCCTCTGACAGTGCGGCACTCCCTCAGTACTGACCCTCTGACAGTGCGGCACTCCCTCAGTACTGACCCTCTGACAGTGCGGCACTCCCTCATTACTGACCCTCTGACAGTGCGGCACTCCCTCAGCACTGACCCTCTGACAGTGCGGCACTCCCTCATTACTGACCCTCTGACAGTGCGGCGCTCCCTCAGTACTGACCCTCCGACAGTGCGGCGCTCCCTCAGTACTGACCCTCCGACAGTGTGGCATTCCCGCAGTACTAACCCTCTGGCAGTGCGGCACTCCCTCAGCACTGACCCTCCGACAGTGCGGCATTCGCTCAGCACTGACCCTCCGATACTGCAGCACTCCCTCATTACTGACCCTCTGACAGTACGGCACTCCCTCAGTACTGACCCTCTGACAGTGCGGCATTCCCTCAGTACTGACCCTCCGACAGTGCGGCACTCCCTCAATACTGACCCTCCGACAGTGCGGCACTCCCTCAGTACTGACCCTCTGACAGTGTGGCATTCCCGCAGTACTAACCCTCTGGCAGTGCGGCACTCCCTCAGCACTGACCCTCTGACAGTGCGGCACTCCCTCAGTACTGACCCTCCGACAGTGCGGCACTCCCTCAGCACTGACCCTCTGACAGTGCGGCACTCCCTCAGTACTGACCCTCCGACAGTGCGGCACTCCCTCAGCACTGACCCTCTGACAGTGCAGCACTCCCTCAGCACTGACCCTCTGACAGTGCGGCACTCCCTCAGCACTGACCCTCTGACAGTGCAGCACTCCCTCAGTACTGACCCTCTGACAGTGCGGCACTCCCTCAGCACTGACCCTCTGACAGTGTGGCGCTCCCTCAGTGGCAGTGCTGACAGGGTAAAGTATTAGTGAATGATGGTTGGTGGCTGCGGTTGACCTGAGCGCAGTATTCCTGATGTTAAAGCCCAAACATTAGGTGGAGTACAGTGCGTTACCTTTAACTGAGTGACATCCATCAGGGTTGTGACCATAGCAGCCCCTTCGTTGCTTCAAATCGGGACAGGGTATCCCTCCGTTTCTGGGTGGGACGGTGACTAAGCGTCCTCTGTCACGGCTCCCTAAGCCACACTGCGAACTGCACTCCGTCCAGTGACCCCAGGGCCCCACCACACAGTCAATAGCTGTTTGGAAATAGAAAATGAAAGGAGACAGCAATCAGGTCTTTGGTCTTAACATCAAACGCCGATCATCATCCGCGGGGGAATGGGATTGTGGGAGATATAGCAGTTTGGATCGGAAATTGGCTTGCTGAAAGAAGACAGAGGGTGGTAGTTGATGGGAAATGTTCATCCTGGAGACCAGTTACTAGTGGTGTACCGCAAGGGTCGGTGTTGGGTCCACTGCTGTTTGTCATTTTTATAAATGACCTGGATGAGGGCGTAGAAGGATGGGTTAGTAAATTTGCAGACAACACTAAGGTCAGTGGAGTTGTGGATAGTGACGAAGGATGCTGTAGGTTGCAGAGAGACATAGATAAGCTGCAGAGCTGGGCTGAGAGGTGGCAAATGGAGTTTAATGCAGACAAGTGTGAGGTGATGCACTTTGGTAGGAGTAACCAGAAGGCAAAGTACTGGGCTAATGGTAAGATTCTTAGTAGTGTAGATGAGCAGAGAGATCTCGGTGTCCATGTACACAGATCCTTGAAAGTTGCCACCCAGGTTGACAGGGCTGTTAAGAAGGTGTACAGTGTTTTAGCTTTTATTAATAGAGGGATCGAGTTCCGGAACCAAGAGGTTATGGTGAAGCTGTACAAAACTCTGGTGCGGCCGCACTTGGAGTATTGCGTACAGTTCTGGTCACCGCATTTTAAGAAGGATGTGGAAGCTTTGGAAAGGGTGCAGAGGAGATTTACTAGGATGTTGCCTGGTGTGGAGGGAAGGTCTTACGAGGAAAGGCTGAGGGACTTGAGGCTGTTTTCATTAGAGAGAAGAAGGTTGAGAGGTGACTTAATTGAAACATGTAAAATAATCAGAGGGTTAGATATGGTGGATAGGGAGAGCCTTTTTCCTAGGATGGTGACGGCGAGCACGAGGGGGCATAGCTTTAAATTGAGGGGTGAAAGATATAGGACAGATGTCAGAGGTAGTTTCTTTACTCAGAGAGTAGTAAGGGAATGGAACGCTTTGCCTGCAACGGTAGTAGATTCGCCAACTTTAGGTACATTTAAGTCATCATTGGACACGCATATGGACGTACATGGAATAGTGTAGGTTAGATGGGCTTGAGATCGGTATGACAGGTCGGCACAACATCGAGGGCCGAAGGGCCTGTACTGTGCTGTAATGTTCTATGTTCTATGTTCTATTTGTCTCTTTCCAACTCTTGGTTTCTCATGGGCAGGAGCAGAGGAGAGGACGCACTATCTGCAAGCTTCCTCACCTAAGGACATAAGAAATATGAGCAGAAATAGGCCATTCGGGCCCTCTGCCATTCTCAACATCATGCTTGATCTGACCTTTGGTGCAATTCCACGTCCCCGCTCACATTGCTTGTGTCCCTCGTCTCCCTTAAAGCTCAAAACTCAATGTAACTCTGCCCTGACTCTATTCAATGATCCAGCCTCTGCTGTTTTCTGATGTGGAACAATCCAAAGATTCACAAACCCCCTCAGGGAACAAACTGCTTCTCATCTCTGTTATAGTCAGGGGAATCCTAATTCTGTATCGCCCAAATTCCAGATTCCACCCATCCCCGCTCCCAAGGGGATACATTCCCTTGGCAGCTACCCTGTAAAATCCACCCTACTGCCCTCAAAAAACTCACGTTTCAATGAGATCATCTCACATTGGTCCAAACTCAGTCAGTCTAGGCCCAACCTGCTCAATTTTTCCTCAAGCAAGAAGCAGGGCTAGGTTTCTACCTCAACCTCTGCTGACAGTCCACCTTTGTTGAGCTGCAGATCTCTTTGTGGATGGACCCATAGAGTCAGAGAGACCCTTCGACCCATTGAGTCTCTACCAACCCATCTACACTACAATATCATGAACTGGCTGAGAAACCTTGGCACAACGACTATGTCTCTCAAGTGGAAGCTCTATCAACCACTGCCACCTGCATTTATGTAGCGCCTTTGATGCAAAATACCCCGAGGCATCTCACAGGGGCGTAACCAGACAACTGAGCCCGAACAGGGGAGAGATCTCTCGAGTTGGGTGACCGGGAGATTAGACAACGTGATAGATTTTAAAGAGTATCCCAGAGAAGGATTCAGAGAAACTTTGGGAGGAGGTTCCCAAGCATACAGTGCGGGCCGCAGAAGACAAAGCTGCCCTTTAATAAAGCCAAGATTGGCAACAGACCAGATTTAGGGGGCTGGGTGCAAAAGAGGTGATCAGCTCGGTAACAGATTACCTGGAAGGCAGTGGATGAGGGTTCAATAATAATTTTCAAATGGAATATAATAAGAATTTGAAGCAGGAAAAATGAGAGCGTTAAGGGAATTGAGCAACATTTAATTGGATCATGATATCAGGTGTACAAGATGCTGGAAGGCCACTTTCTGAATGTTATCATACATGGGTAAACACCAAATCCTGCACGTTCCCCTCCAAGCCACCCACCATCCTGACTTGGAAATACATCGCAGTTCCTTCAGTCACTTGAGTGGGGGAAAAAGCCTGGAATTCCCTCCTTAATGGCATTGTGAGTCTACCAGACAGACTGCAGTGGTTGAAGGAGACAGCGGAGCACCATCTACTCGAGGGTACATAGGGGCGGGCAATAAAATGCCAGCCCAGCCCAGCCAGACTCCCTGAAATGATCCTCCAAATGTGTGATCTCTGTGCACACTGCTCCGGAATGTCAAGGTTGCTATGCTGCCCAAAGTCCCACCACAAACAGTGTGGGACACTGCCACTGTGTGGGACACTGCCCACTGTGTGGGACACTGCTCACTGTGTGAGACACTGCACACTGTGTGGGACACTGCTCATTCTGTGTGACACTGCTCACTGTGTGGGACACTGCACACTGTGTGGGACACTGCTCACTGTGTGGGACACTGCACACTGTGTGGGACACTGCTCACTGTGTGGGACACTGCTCACTGTGTGGGACACTGCTTACTGTGTGGGACACTGCTCACTGTCTGGGACCCTGCTCACTGTGTGGGACACTGCACAGTGTGTGGGACACTGCTCACTCAGTGGGACACTGCACACTGTGTGGGACACTGCTCACTGTGTGGGACACTGCTCACTCTGTGGGACACTGCACACTGTGTTGGACACTGCTCACTGTGTGGGACACTGCTCACTGTCTGGGACCCTGCTCACTGTGTGGGACACTGCACACTGTGTGGGACACTGCTCACTCTGTGGGACACTGCACACTGTGTGGGACACTGCTCACTGTGTGGGACACTGCACACTGTGTGGGACACTGCTCACTGTGTGGGACACTGCCCACTGTGTGGGACACTGCTCACTGTGTGGGACACTGCACACTGTGTGGGACACTGCTCACTGTGTGGGACACTGCACACTGTGTGGGACACTGCTCACTGTGTGGTACACTGCACACTGTGTGGGACACTGCACACTGTGTGGGACACTGCTCACTCTGTGGGATACTGCACACTGTGTGGGACACTGCACACTGTGTGGGACACTGTACACTGTGAGGGACACTGCACACGGTGTGGGAAAGTGCACACTGTGTGGGACACTGCACACTGTGTGGGACACTGCTCACTCTGTGGGACACTGCACACTGTGTGGGACACTGCTCACTGTGTGGGACACTGCACACTGTGTGGGACACTGCTCACTGTGTGGGACACTGCCCACTGTGTGGGACACTGCTCACTGTGTGGGACACTGCACACTGTGTGGGACACTGCTCACTGTGTGGGACACTGCACACTGTGTGGGACACTGCTCACTGTGTGGTACACTGCACACTGTGTGGGACACTGCACACTGTGTGGGACACTGTTCACTCTGTGGGATACTGCACACTGTGTGGGACACTGCTCACTGTGTGGGACACTGCACACTGTGTGGGACACTGTACACTGTGAGGGACACTGCACACTGTGTGGGACACTGCACACGGTGTGGGACACTGCTCACTGTGTGGGACACTGCACACTGTGAGGGACACTGCACACTGTGTGGGACACTGCTCACTGTCTGGGACACTGCACACTGTGTGGGACACTGCTCACTGTGTGGGACACTGCACACTGTGTGGGACACTGCTCACTGTGTGGGACACTGCACACTGTGAGGGACACTGCTCACTGTGTGGGACACTGCACACTGTGAGGGACACTGCACACTGTGTGGGACAGTGCACACTGTGTGGGACACTGCACACTGTGAGGGACACTGCACACTGTGTGGGACAGTGCACACTGTGTGGGACACTGCACACTGTGTGGGACACTGTGGGACACTGCTCACTGTGTGGGACACTGCACTCTGTGTGGGACACTGCTCACTGTGAGGGACACTGCACACTGTGTGGGACACTGCACACTGTGTGGGACACTGCTCACTGTGAGGGACACTGCTTACTCTGTGGGACACTGCACACTGTGTGGGACACTGCACACTGTGTGGGATACTGCTCACTGTGTGGGACACTGCACACTGCGTGGGACACTGCACACTGTGTGGGACACTGCTCACTGTGTGGGACACTGCACACTGTGTGGGACACTGCTCACTGTGTGGGACACGGCTTACTCTGTGGGACACTGCACACTGTGTGGGACACTGCACACTGTGTGGGATACTGCTCACTGTGTGGGACACTGCACACTGCGTGGGACACTGCACACTGTGTGCGACACTGCTCACAGTGTGGGACACTGCTTACTGTGTGGGACACTGCTCACTGTCTGGGACCCTGCTCACTGTGTGGGACACTGCACACTGTGTGGGACACTGCTCACTCAGTGGGACACTGCACACTGTGTGGGACACTGCTCACTGTGTGGGACACTGCTCACTCTGTGGGACACTGCACACTGTGTTGGACACTGCTCACTGTGTGGGACACTGCTCACTGTCTGGGACCCTGCTCACTGTGTGGGACACTGCACACTGTGTGGGACACTGCTCACTCTGTGGGACACTGCACACTGTGTGGGACACTGCTCACTGTGTGGGACACTGCACACTGTGTGGGACACTGCTCACTGTGTGGGACACTGCCCACTGTGTGGGACACTGCTCACTGTGTGGGACACTGCACACTGTGTGGGACACTGCTCACTGTGTGGGACACTGCACACTGTGTGGGACACTGCTCACTGTGTGGTACACTGCACACTGTGTGGGACACTGCACACTGTGTGGGACACTGCTCACTCTGTGGGATACTGCACACTGTGTGGGACACTGCACACTGTGTGGGACACTGTACACTGTGAGGGACACTGCAGACGGTGTGGGAAAGTGCACACTGTGTGGGACACTGCACACTGTGTGGGACACTGCTCACTCTGTGGGACACTGCACACTGTGTGGGACACTGCTCACTGTGTGGGACACTGCACACTGTGTGGGACACTGCTCACTGTGTGGGACACTGCCCACTGTGTGGGACACTGCTCACTGTGTGGGACACTGCACACTGTGTGGGACACTGCTCACTGTGTGGGACACTGCACACTGTGTGGGACACTGCTCACTGTGTGGTACACTGCACACTGTGTGGGACACTGCACACTGTGTGGGACACTGTTCACTCTGTGGGATACTGCACACTGTGTGGGACACTGCTCACTGTGTGGGACACTGCACACTGTGTGGGACACTGTACACTGTGAGGGACACTGCACACTGTGTGGGACACTGCACACGGTGTGGGACACTGCTCACTGTGTGGGACACTGCACACTGTGAGGGACACTGCACACTGTGTGGGACACTGCTCACTGTCTGGGACACTGCACACTGTGTGGGACACTGCTCACTGTGTGGGACACTGCACACTGTGTGGGACACTGCTCACTGTGTGGGACACTGCACACTGTGAGGGACACTGCTCACTGTGTGGGACACTGCACACTGTGAGGGACACTGCACACTGTGTGGGACAGTGCACACTGTGTGGGACACTGCACACTGTGAGGGACACTGCACACTGTGTGGGACAGTGCACACTGTGTGGGACACTGCACACTGTGTGGGACACTGTGGGACACTGCTCACTGTGTGGGACACTGCACTCTGTGTGGGACACTGCTCACTGTGAGGGACACTGCACACTGTGTGGGACACTGCACACTGTGTGGGACACTGCTCACTGTGAGGGACACTGCTTACTCTGTGGGACACTGCACACTGTGTGGGACACTGCACACTGTGTGGGATACTGCTCACTGTGTGGGACACTGCACACTGCGTGGGACACTGCACACTGTGTGGGACACTGCTCACTGTGTGGGACACTGCACACTGTGTGGGACACTGCTCACTGTGTGGGACACGGCTTACTCTGTGGGACACTGCACACTGTGTGGGACACTGCACACTGTGTGGGATACTGCTCACTGTGTGGGACACTGCACACTGCGTGGGACACTGCACACTGTGTGGGACACTGCTCACTGTGTGGGACACTGCACACTGTGTGGGACACTGCTCACTGTGTGGGACACTGCACACTGTGTGGGACACTGCTCACTGTGTGGGACACTGCACACTGTGTGGGACAGTGCACACTGTGTGGGACACTGCTCACTGTGAGGGACACTGCACACTGTGTGGGACACTGCACACTGTGTGGGATACTGCTCACTGTGTGGGACACTGCACACTGCGTGGGACACTGCTCACTGTGAGGGACACTGCACACTGTGTGGGACAATGCACACTGTGAGGGACACTGCTCACTGTGAGGGACACTGCTCACTGTGTGGGACACTGCACACTGTGTGGGATTCTGCTCACTGTGTGGGACACTGCACACTGCGTGGGACACTGCACACTGTGTGGGACACTGCTCACTGTGTGGGACACTGCACACTGTGTGGGACACTGCTCACTGTGTGGGACACTGCACACGGTGTGGGACACTGCTCACTGTGTGGGACACTGCACACTGTGTGGGACACTGTGGGACACTGCTCACTGTGTGGGACACTGCTCACTCTGTGGGACACTGCTCACTGTGTGGGACACTGTGGGACACTGCTCACTGTGTGGGACACTGCTCACTGTGTGGGACACTGCACACTGTGTGGGACACTGCTCACTGTGAGGGACACTGCACACTGTGTGGGACACTGCTCACTGTGTGGGACACTGCACACTGTGTGGGACACTGCTCACTGTGTGGGACACTGCACACTGTGTGGGACACTGCTCACTGTGTGGGACACTGCACACTGTGAGGGACACTGCTCATTGTGTGGGACACTGCACACTGTGTGGGACACTGCACACTGTGAGGGACACTGCACACTGTGTGGGACAGTGCACACTGTGTGGGACACTGCACACTGTGAGGGACACTGCACACTGTGTGGGACAGTGCACACTGTGTGGGACACTGCACACTGTGTGGGACACTGTGGGACACTGCTCACTGTGTGGGACACTGCACACTGTGTGGGACACTGCTCACTGTGAGGGACACTGCACACTGTGTGGGACACTGCACACTGTGAGGGACACTGCTCACTGTGAGGGACACTGCTTACTCTGTGGGACACTGCACACTGTGTGGGACACTGCACACTGTGTGGGATACTGCTCACTGTGTGGGACACTGCACACTGCGTGGGACACTGCACACTGTGTGGGACACTGCTCACTGTGTGGGACACTGCACACTGTGTGGGACACTGCTCACTGTGTGGGACACTGCTTACTCTGTGGGACACTGCACACTGTGTGGGACACTGCACACTGTGTGGGACAGTGCACACTGTGTGGGACACTGCACACTGTGAGGGACACTGCACACTGTGTGGGACAGTGCACACTGTGTGGGACACTGCACACTGTGTGGGACACTGTGGGACACTGCTCACTGTGTGGGACACTGCACACTGTGTGGGACACTGCACACTGTGTGGGACACTGTTCACTCTGTGGGATACTGCACACTGTGTGGGACACTGCTCACTGTGTGGGACACTGCACACTGTGTGGGACACTGTACACTGTGAGGGACACTGCACACTGTGTGGGACACTGCACACGGTGTGGGACACTGCTCACTGTGTGGGACACTGCACACTGTGAGGGACACTGCACACTGTGTGGGACACTGCTCACTGTCTGGGACACTGCACACTGTGTGGGACACTGCTCACTGTGTGGGACACTGCACACTGTGTGGGACACTGCTCATTGTGTGGGACACTGCACACTGTGAGGGACACTGCTCACTGTGTGGGACACTGCACACTGTGAGGGACACTGCACACTGTGTGGGACAGTGCACACTGTGTGGGACACTGTGGGACACTGCTCACTGTGTGGGACACTGCACTCTGTGTGGGACACTGCTCACTGTGAGGGACACTGCACACTGTGTGGGACACTGCACACTGTGTGGGACACTGCTCACTGTGAGGGACACTGCTTACTCTGTGGGACACTGCACACTGTGTGGGACACTGCACACTGTGTGGGATACTGCTCACTGTGTGGGACACTGCACACTGCGTGGGACACTGCACACTGTGTGGGACACTGCTCACTGTGTGGGACACTGCACACTGTGTGGGACACTGCACACTGTGTGGGACACGGCTTACTCTGTGGGACACTGCACACTGTGTGGGACACTGCACACTGTGTGGGATACTGCTCACTGTGTGGGACACTGCACACTGCGTGGGACACTGCACACTGTGTGGGACACTGCTCACTGTGTGGGACACTGCACACTGTGTGGGACACTGCTCACTGTGTGGGACACTGCACACTGTGTGGGACACTGCTCACTGTGTGGGACACTGCACACTGTGTGGGACAGTGCACACTGTGTGGGACACTGCTCACTGTGAGGGACACTGCACACTGTGTGGGACACTGCACACTGTGTGGGATACTGCTCACTGTGTGGGACACTGCACACTGCGTGGGACACTGCTCACTGTGAGGGACACTGCACACTGTGTGGGACAATGCACACTGTGAGGGACACTGCTCACTGTGAGGGACACTGCTCACTGTGTGGGACACTGCACACTGTGTGGGATTCTGCTCACTGTGTGGGACACTGCACACTGCGTGGGACACTGCACACTGTGTGGGACACTGCTCACTGTGTGGGACACTGCACACTGTGTGGGACACTGCTCACTGTGTGGGACACTGCACACGGTGTGGGACACTGCTCACTGTGTGGGACACTGCACACTGTGTGGGACACTGTGGGACACTGCTCACTGTGTGGGACACTGCTCACTCTGTGGGACACTGCTCACTGTGTGGGACACTGTGGGACACTGCTCACTGTGTGGGACACTGCTCACTGTGTGGGACACTGCACACTGTGTGGGACACTGCTCACTGTGAGGGACACTGCACACTGTGTGGGACACTGCTCACTGTGTGGGACACTGCACACTGTGTGGGACACTGCTCACTGTGTGGGACACTGCACACTGTGTGGGATACTGCTCACTGTGTGGGACACTGCACACTGTGAGGGACACTGCTCATTGTGTGGGACACTGCACACTGTGTGGGACACTGCACACTGTGAGGGACACTGCACACTGTGTGGGACAGTGCACACTGTGTGGGACACTGCACACTGTGAGGGACACTGCACACTGTGTGGGACAGTGCACACTGTGTGGGACACTGCACGCTGTGTGGGACACTGTGGGACACTGCTCACTGTGTGGGACACTGCACACTGTGTGGGACACTGCTCACTGTGAGGGACACTGCACACTGTGTGGGACACTGCACACTGTGAGGGACACTGCTCACTGTGAGGGACACTGCTTACTCTGTGGGACACTGCACACTGTGTGGGACACTGCACACTGTGTGGGATACTGCTCACTGTGTGGGACACTGCACACTGCGTGGGACACTGCACACTGTGTGGGACACTGCTCACTGTGTGGGACACTGCACACTGTGTGGGACACTGCTCACTGTGTGGGACACTGCTTACTCTGTGGGACACTGCACACTGTGTGGGACACTGCACACTGTGTGGGACAGTGCACACTGTGTGGGACACTGCACACTGTGAGGGACACTGCACACTGTGTGGGACAGTGCACACTGTGTGGGACACTGCACACTGTGTGGGACACTGTGGGACACTGCTCACTGTGTGGGACACTGCACACTGTGTGGGACACTGCTCACTGTGAGGGACACTGCACACTGTGTGGGACACTGCACACTCTGAGGGACACTGCTCACTGTGAGGGACACTGCTTACTCTGTGGGACACTGCACACTGTGTGGGACACTGCACACTGTGTGGGATACTGCTCACTGTGTGGGACACTGCACACTGCGTGGGACACTGCACACTGTGTGGGACACTGCTCACTGTGTGGGACACTGCACACTGTGTGGGACACTGCTCACTGTTTGGGACACTGCTTACTCTGTGGGACACTGCACACTGTGTGGGACACTGCACACTGTGTGGGATACTGCTCACTGTGTGGGACACTGCACACTGTGAGGGACACTGCACACTGTGAGGGACACTGCACACTGTGTGGGACAGTGCACACTGTGTGGGACACTGCACACTGTGAGGGACACAGCACACTGTGTGGGACAGTGCACACTGTGTGGGACACTGCACACTGTGTGGGACACTGTGGGACACTGCTCACTGTGTGGGACACTGCACTCTGTGTGGGACACTGCTCACTGTGAGGGACACTGCACACTGTGTGGGACACTGCACACTGTGAGGGACACTGCTCACTGTGAGGGACACTGCTTACTCTGTGGGACACTGCACACTGTGTGGGACACTGCACACTGTGTGGGATACTGCTCACTGCGTGGGACACTGCACACTGCGTGGGACACTGCACACTGTGTGGGACACTGCTCACTGTGTGGGACACTGCACACTGTGTGGGACACTGCTCACTGTGTGGGACACGGCTTACTCTGTGGGACACTGCACACTGTGTGGGACACTGCACACTGTGTGGGATACTGCTCACTGTGTGGGACACTGCACACTGCGTGGGACACTGCACACTGTGTGGGACACTGCTCACTGTGTGGGACACTGCACACTGTGTGGGACACTGCTCACTGTGTGGGACACTGCACACTGTGTGGGACACTGCTCACTGTGTGGGACACTGCACACTGTGTGGGAGAGTGCACACTGTGTGGGACACTGCTCACTGTGAGGGACACTGCACACTGTGTGGGACACTGCACACTGTGTGGGATACTGCTCACTGTGTGGGACACTGCACACTGCGTGGGACACTCACTGTGAGGGACACGGCACACTGTGTGGGACAATGCACACTGTGAGGGACACTGCTCACTGTGAGGGACACTGCTCACTGTGTGGGACACTGCACACTGTGTGGGACAGTGCACACTGTGTGGGATACTGCTCACTGTGTGGGACACTGCACACGGTGTGGGACACTGCTCACTGTGTGGGACACTGCACACTGTGTGGGACACTGTGGGACACTGCTCACTGTGTGGGACACTGCTCACTCTGTGGGACACTGCTCACTGTGTGGGACACTGTGGGACACTGCTCACTGTGTGGGACACTGCTCACTGTGTGGGACACTGCACACTGTGTGGGACACTGCTCACTGTGAGGGACACTGCACACTGTGTGGGACACTGATCACTGTCTGGGACACTGCACACTGTGTGGGACACTGCTCACTGTGTGGGACACTGCACACTGTGTGGGACACTGCTCACTGTGTGGGACACTGCACACTGTGAGGGACACTGCTCATTGTGTGGGACACTGCACACTGTGTGGGACACTGCACACTGTGAGGGAGACTGCACACTGTGTGGGACAGTGCACACTGTGTGGGACACTGCACACTGTGAGGGACACTGCACACTGTGTGGGACAGTGCACACTGTGTGGGACACTGCACACTGTGTGGGACACTGTGGGACACTGCTCACTGTGTGGGACACTGCACACTGTGTGGGAAACTGCTCACTGTGAGGGACACTGCACACTGTGTGGGACACTGCACACTGTGAGGGACACTGCTCACTGTGAGGGACACTGCTTACTCTGTGGGACACTGCACACTGTGTGGGACACTGCACACTGTGTGGGATACTGCTCACTGTGTGGGACACTGCACACTGTGTGGGACAGTGCACACTGTGTGGGACACTGCTCACTGTGAGGGACACTGCACACTGTGTGGGACACTGCACACTGTGTGGGATACTGCTCACTGTGTGGGACACTGCACACTGCGTGGGACACTGCTCACTGTGAGGGACACTGCACACTGTGTGGGACAATGCACACTGTGAGGGACACTGCTCACTGTGAGGGACACTGCTCACTGTGTGGGACACTGCACACTGTGTGGGATACTGCTCACTGTGTGGGACACTGCACACTGTGTGGGACACTGCACACTGTGTGGGACACTGCTCACTGTGTGGGACACTGCACACTGTGTGGGACACTGCTCACTGTGTGGGACACTGCACACTGCGTGGGACACTGCTCACTGTGAGGGACACTGCACACTGTGTGGGACAATGCACACTGTGAGGGACACTGCTCACTGTGAGCGACACTGCTCACTGTGTGGGACACTGCACACTGTGTGGGATACTGCTCACTGTGTGGGACACTGCACACTGTGTGGGACACTGCACACTGTGTGGGACACTGCTCACTGTGTGGGACAGTGCACACTGTGTGGGACACTGCTCACTGTGTGGGACACTGCACACTGTGTGGGACACTGCTCACTGTGTGGGACACTGCACACGGTGTGGGACAGTGCACACTGTGTGGGACACTGCACACTGTGTGGGACACTGTGGGACACTGCTCACTGTGTGGGACACTGCTCACTCTGTGGGACACTGCTCACTGTGTGGGACACTGTGGGACACTGCTCACTGTGTGGGACACTGCTCACTGTGTGGGACACTGCTCACTGTGTGGGACACTGCACACTGTGTGGGACACTGCTCACTGTGTGGGACAATGCACACTGTGAGGGACACTGCACACTGTGTGGGACAGTGCACACTGTGTGGGACACTGCACATGTGGGACACTGTGGGACACTGATCACTGTGTGGGACACTGCTCACTCTGTGGGACACTGCTCACTGTGTGGGACATTGCACACTGTGTGGGACACTGCTCACTGTGTGGGACACTGCACACTGTGTGGGACACTGCTCACTGTGTGGGACACTGCTCACTCTGTGGGACACTGCACTCTGTGTGGGACACTGCTCACTCTGTGGGACACTGCACACTGTGTGGGACACTGCACACTGTGTGGGACACTGCTCACTCTGTGGGACACTGCACTCTGTGTGGGACACTGCTCACTCTGTGGGACACTGCACACTGTGTGGGACACTGCACACTGTGTGGGATACTGCACACTGTGTGGGACACTGCTCACTGTGAGGGACACTGCACACTGTGTGGGACACTGCTCACTGTGTGGGACACTGCACACTGTGTGGGACACTGCACACTGTGTGGGACACTGCTCACTCTGTGGGACACTGCACTCTGTGTGGGACACTGCTCACTCTGTGGGACACTGCACACTGTGTGGGACACTGCACACTGTGTGGGACACTGCACTCGGTGTGGGACACTGCTCACTCTGTGGGACACTGCACACTGTGTGGGACACTGCACACTTTGTGGGACACTGCACTCGGTGTGGGACACTGCTCACTCTGTGGGACACTGTACACTGTGTGGGACACTGCTCACTCTGTGGGACACTGCACTCTGTGTGGGACACTGCTCACTCTGTGGGACACTGCACACTGTGTGGGACACTGCACACTGTGTGGGACACTGCACTCGGTGTGGGACACTGCTCACTGTGTGGGACACTGCACACTGTGTGGGACACTGCTCACTGTGTGGGACACTGTGGGACACTGCACACTGTGTGGGACACTGATCACTGTGTGGGACACTGCACACTATGTGGGACACTGCACACTGTGTGGTACACTGCACACTGTGTGGGACACTGCTCACTCTGTGGGACACTGCTCACTGTGTGGGACACTGCACATCGTGTGGGACACTGCACACTGTGAGGGACACTGCACACGGTGTGGGACATTGTTACAGTTTCTACTCTCCTTTCCAATTTTTTGGGACAGTTCACTAACCTAAAGTTTTTATTGAAATAGCACTTGTTGAAATAAGCACTTGAAGTTTAAATTCCACAGAGAGAGAGAGGGGCAGTGAGAGGGGGCTGGTGTGGAAATGCGGGAGATATTTGTCCAAATCAGGCTGTTGGCTAAGTAATGGTTGGCATTGTCATACACATTGTCGCTAACAGGTATAATGCAGGATCACGTCACAAATGTTTTTCGCTGCAACGCGGTAAAATCTTTAAAACTTGAGCAAACAAAACAAAAGCTCTGCGATCCGAGATTGCTTTGGAACATTTAAAGGGTTCAGGAGGGAGGGAAAATAAACAATAAAACAGGGATGTGGATGTTTGGGAGTTCCATTTCCAGATATATAAAAGGTCAGTCAGACCCAAAAAGCATCATCTTCAAGTTTTCCTGTGTTTTTCTCCTTCTCAAACACCACTCAGATTGTCTTAAAACCTGACTGTAGCAGTTTGACACTGAAGGGACCAATAGTTCAGAGAAGACTGATGGAACAATCTTATCCCCATTTCCCTTCTTTACCTGGTCTGACCTGCATTCTGTGGCTCGATGTCAAATTTTGTTTGACCGTTGAACTTTAGGATGGTTTCCAACTTTGAAAGTGCTACGCAATAGAGGTCCTTTTAAACTTGTTCCTGGGATGTGTGTGTTAATGGCGCGGTGAATGTGTGTTGCTCATCCCTTGAACCATGCAGAAACAATCACATTGCTGTGGTCACGTGAGCCAGACCAGGCAATGAGAGCCGATTTCTTTCCTTAATGGACATAAGGGGACCAGAGGAGTTTTTAAAAGACAACCAACAATATATTCATGGTCACCATCACTGAGAGAAGAGCTTTCAAATCCCAATTCCAAAGCAGTTATTTAGAGGCATAAGGATGTACAGCATGGAAACAGACCCTTGGTCCAACTTGTCACGCCGACCAGATATCCTAAATTAATCTAGTCCCATTTGCCAGCATTTGGCCCATATCCCTCTAAACCCTTCCTTCTCATATACCCAACCTGATGCCTTTTAATTGTAGGTGGACCAGCCTCCACCACTTCTTCTGGCAGATCATTCCCTACACACCATCGTCTGCATGAAAAGTTGCCCCTTAGGTCCCATTTAAATATTTCCCCTCTCACCTTAAATCTATGCCTTCTAGCTTTGGACTCCCCTACCCTGGGGAAAAGAACCAGACTATTCATCCTATCCATGATCCCCAATGATTTTATAAACGTCTGTAACAGGAGCATCTCCTCCGCTGCCTTGGCTAATATCCATCCTTCAACGAACGTCACCAAAAGAACAGATTCTCTGATGGTTGTTGCTTTGCTGTTTGTGGGATCTTGCTGTGCACACATTGATTACTCATTTCCTACATTACATCGGCTGCTCTTCAGGGGTGACCTGGTCGGAGCAAAGCGAGATTGTGAAAGGAGTTATCAACGCAGAGTCTCTCTTCCCTTCAATAAATGTATCTGTGGAACATTGTTAAGGGAGTTGTTTATCAGAGGGACATGAGGAAAATTTCATCCCCAAACGTAGCGTCGCCTTCAGTTTGCAGCTTCGGCTCGAGCTGAGGCCAGTGGAAGGAGCCCATTGCGTGTGTTACAAAAGGGGAACAAGTGACACTGTTGAACCATCTCTTTAATACATCCCTTTTGAACTGGTATTGGCTTTCATTCCAGTGGGAACAAGACAGCTGCACTTCTATCACAGTGTCAAGGACCACCTTGATACATGGGCACTTTCATTATTCAGCAGGGAATGACACCAAAAGGATGGCCTTGGGGGAGGTGGGGAAGGAGTGGGGGGAGGGGGAAATACGCCACCTTCAATCGTTATGTTTCCCCTGCTGTTCTCCTTACGGTGTTATGTTGTTATTCCTGACCCTTTAGCCCAGCAAAGATCAGCTAAGTGTCAAAGCTTTGACCGGGGTGAGCAAATGTTATGTTTCACAGAAAATCAAGTGGACTGCCCTGGGACCCAACAGGTCAACAATTCCACTGCTTCCTTTAACATTCCAGCCAGTTCGGTCTTATCTTTAATCGCCAGTTCAGGGTACTTTACCAATTTGTGGAGGGTGGTGATTGGGACTGATTCTGAACGGAAGGGGTAAGGTGTGGGAAGCATTATTCCTTGGGGCTCTGCATTCTAAGAAGACGCAGGACAGTGGGCCATAGGCCACCCTCAGTCCTCACTGCTCACAGATTCCACGAGGTAATACAGGGCATGGAACATCATACCCATGCCATGCTATGCCAATGTCTCATCGCTTTCTCACTGGATTCCTGCGCGAGCTAGACCACACCAGCTGCCCACTGCCTACTCCTCATGGACATCCAGCCCCCGCCCCCAGGCGGAGGGGTCAACAAGGTGGAGTAGCAGATTAGCATGCAAGCGTTTAATTTTTAAAACAGTTGTACAAAAATATAAGTGACCAACAATGATCGGCGCTAAAATGGGTAAAATGGGAGGATTCGCTGCATTGATCCACCTGGTAATCGGGTAGTTTTAGAAAATGAGATTTGATCTAATTGAAGTGATTCAATGATTTGCTGCGGTAAATTCATCCTGCCATCGGCTGGATTCATATGGGGGAGGGGCCATTCACCTGAACTGCGGCCATACTCTAGAACCATGACCAATATCTGAGCTGTGTGCATTCACCCGTAATGTAATGTACACCCGACCTGTGACCTGTACCTGAATGGTATCCATTTGCCCAAACTGTGACCTCCACTTGAACTGTGACCTCCCCTGAACTGTGTCTGTACACCTGAAAGCCTGTACACCTGAACTGTGTCTGTACACCCGAACTGTGTGTAGAAACCAGACTGTGTGTACACCTGAACTGTGTATATATAACCAAACTGTGTGTGTACACCTGAACTGTGTGTATATAACCAGACTGTGTGTGTACACCTGAACTGTGTATATATAACCAAACTGTGTGTGTACACCTGAACTGTGTGTATATAACCAGACTGTGTGTGTATACCTGAACTGTGTATATATAACCAAACTGTGTGTGTACACCTGAACTGTGTGTATATAACCAGACTGTGTGTGTACACCTGAACTGTGTCTGTACTCCTGAACTGTGTCTGCACACCTGAACTGTGTCTATACTCCTGACCTGTTTCTGTATACCCAAACTGTGTGTATATAACCAAACTGTGTCTGTACACCTGATCTGTGTCTGCACACCCGAACTGTATCTGTACACCTGAACTGTGTCTGTACTCCCGAACTGTGTCTGAACTCCTGAACTGTATCTGCACACCCGAACTGTGTCTGTACATCTGAACTGTGTCTGTACTCCTGAACTGTGTCTGTACTCCTAAACTGAGTGGGGATTGGTGGTGGAGTGTCCCAGAGAAGCCTTACACACGTTTACAATGTGAGTGAAGCCAATCAGGCCTGTCAGAAAGTATTTCTTCACACTTATATCATAGAAACTGGGACCTTATGCCCCAAGAAGTTGCTGAAATGGGGGTATGAGGTCTGTTGAAAATTTCAGCAAAGCTATCTGTAGTCTGTTAGGCTATCTTTCAAAGTTACAGCATCAAGGCAGGGATTTTTAAAAATATACAGACAGAAGCAACAAGCTCCAGAAAGTAGCATGAAATAAATGTTGGTATAATTGTCTGACATTTGGATGCGGTGAAGAATCTCCATGTGTCTCCCACACTGCGTGGTGCATGGTCCGCATTGTTTACAATATTTTCTGTAGTTTGTGTTACCTGAAGCAGTTTACTAGCCTGTTAGAGGGGCACTATCTAGAGAGGTGTCACCTCCCTGTCCATTCTGGCTGGCCTGGTGACTCTCCACTGTTACCATGTGCTGTAGATGTGTCAGTAGGAGTTACGGGCTGGTGATCAACTTGACAAGCCACATTACAAATGCACCTTCCGTAGCTATTGAGTCGTGGACTGGAACCCGAAGCTGGAGTTTCCTGGCTCAGAGTCCACAACACTACCTTGTGTGTTGCGTCATAAGTAGGTATTGTTAGGAGGCAGGATCAGTCATGATCTAACAGAGTGGCAGAACAGACTTCAGGGACTGAATGGCTTTCTACAGCATACATAATTCATAATAATAAGCGCGGGAGAAGACTTAACACTCAGTGTTAAATAATAAAATGTGAGGCTGGATGAACACAGCAGGCCAAGCAGCATCTCAGGAGCACAAAAGCTGACGTTTCGGGCCTAGACCCTTCATCAGAGAGGGGGATGGGGGGAGGGAACTGGAATAAATAGGGAGAGAGGGGGAGGCGGACCGAAGATGGAGAGTAAAGAAGATAGGTGGAGAGAGTGTAGGTGGGGAGGTAGGGAGGGGATAGGTCAGTCCAGGGAAGACGGACAGGTCAAGGAGGTGGGATGAGGTTAGTAGGTGGCTGGGGGTGTGGCTTGGGGTGGGAGGAAGGGATGGGTGAGGGGAAGAACCGGTTAGGGAGGCAGAGACAGGTTGGACTGGTTTTGGGATGCAGTGGGTGGGGGGGAAGAGCTGGGCTGGTTGTGTGGTGCAGTGGGGGGAGGGGACGAACTGGGCTGGTTTAGGGATGCAGTAGGGGAAGGGGCGATTTTGAAACTGGTGAAGTCCACATTGATACCATATGGCTGCAGGGTTCCCAGGCGGAATATGAGTTGCTGTTCCTGCAACCTTCGGGTGGCATCATTGTGGCAGTGCAGGAGGCCCATGATGGACATGTCATCAAGAGAATGGGAGGGGGAGTGGAAATGGTTTGCGACTGGGAGGTGCAGTTGTTTGTTGCGAACTGAGCGGAGGTGTTCTGCAAAGCGGTCCCCAAGCCTCCGCTTGGTTTCCCCAATGTAGAGGAAGCCGCACCGGGTACAATGGATGCAGTATACCACATTGGCAGATGTGCAGGGGAACCTCTGCTTGATGTGGAATGTCATCTTGGGGCCTGGGATGGGGGTGAGGGAGGAGGTGTGGGGACAAGTGTAGCATTTCCTGCGGTTGCAGGGGAAGGTGCCGGGTGTGGTGGGGTTGGAGGGCAGTGTGGAGCGAACAAGCTACACTTGTCCCCACACCTCCTCCCTCACCCCCATCCCAGGCCTCAAGATGACATTCCACATCAAGCAGAGGTTCACCTGCACATCTGCCAATGTGGTATACTGCATCCACTGTACCCGGTGCGGCTTCCTCTACATTGGGGAAACCAAGCGGAGGCTTGGGGACCGCTTTGCAGAACACCTCCGCTCAGTTCGCAACAAACAACTGCACCTCCCAGTCGCAAACCATTTCCACTCCCCCTCCCATTCTCTTGATGACATGTCCATCATGGGCCTCCTGCACTGCCACAATGATGCCACCCGAAGGTTGCAGGAACAGCAACTCATATTCCGCCTGGGAACCCTGCAGCCATATGGTATCAATGTGGACTTCACCAGTTTCAAAATCGCCCCTTCCCCTACTGCATCCCGAAACCAGCCCAGTTCGTCCCTTCCCCCCACTGCACCACACAACCAGCCCAGCTCTTCCCCCCCCACCCACTGCATCCCAAAACCAGTCCAACCTGTCTCTGCCTCCCTAACCGGTTCTTTCCCTCACCCATCCCTTCCTCCCACCCCAAGCCACACCCCCAGCTACCTACTAACCTCATCCCACCTCCTTGGCCTGTCCGTCTTCCCTGGACTGACCTATCCCCTCCCTACCTCCCCACCTACACTCTCTCCACCTATCTTCTTTACTCTCCATCTTCGGTCCGCCTCCCCCTCTCTCCCTATTTATTCCAGTTCCCTCCCCCCATCCCCCTCTCTGATGAAGGGTCTAGGCCCGAAACGTCAGCTTTTGTGCTCCTGAGATGCTGCTTGGCCTGCTGTGTTCATCCAGCCTCACATTTTATTATCTTGGAATCTCCAGCATCTGCAGTTCCCATTATCTCCTCACTCAGTGTTAAATTCCTGTTTTGGGTGAGTGTGAAGATGTAGTTTTTCCACAATGACATGGTTACCATTAAATTCTAAAAGAGCTATGGAAAGGGACAAGCCTTCCATAAACATTAAAGTTCTTATTTGGAGTAAGGCAAATTTTAATGTGTATGAGACAGGAACTTTCAAGAGTTGATCGGAGTAGATGATGCGCAGGCAAAGGGCTGACTGAGAAGTGGGACACTTTCAAGAGTATTATAACAAAAGTTCCGAGGCATTATAGAACATAGAACGTAGAACATAGAAAAGTACAGCACAGTACAGGCCCTTCGGCCCACGATGTTGTGCCGTGGATTAATCCTAATCCAAAGATAAAATAACCTAACCTACATTCCGCTCAATTCACTGCTGTCCAAGTGCATGTCCAGCAGTCGCTTAAATGTCACTAATGACTCCGCTTCCACGACTTCGACTGGTAAACTATTCCATGCACTCACAACTCTCTGGGTGAAGAACCTCCCTCTGACGTCTCCTCTATACCTTCCTCCTAACACTTTAAAACTATGACCCCTCGTGGCAGTCAATCCTGCCCTGGGGAAAAGTCTCTGGCTATCGACTCTATCCATGCCTCTCATTACCTTGTACACCTCGATCAGGTCACCTCTCTTCCTTCTTCTCTCCAGACAGAAAAGTCCGAGCTCAGTCAACCTCTCCTCGTAAGACAAGCCCTCCAGTCCAGGCAGCATCCTGGTAAACCTCCTTTGCACCATCTCCAAAGCCTCCACATCTTTCCTATAATAGGGCGACCAGAACTGGGCACAATATTCCAAGTGTGGTCTCACCAGGGTTTTGTAGAGCTGCAGCATAACCTCGCGGCTCTTAAACTCGATCCCCCCGTTAATGAAAGCCAAAACACCATATGCTTTCTTAACAACCTTATCCACCTGGGTGGCAACTTTGAGGGAGCTATGCACTTGAACACCAAGATCCCGCTGTTCCTCCAAACTGCTGAGAATCCTGCCTTTAATCCTATATTCAGCATTTAAGTTCGACCTTCCAAACCAAAATACATCACTTCACATTTATCTAGGTTGAACTCCATCTGCCATTTCTCAGCCCAACTCTGCATTCTGTCAATGTCTCGCTGAAGCCTGCAATAGCCCTCGATATTATCAACGGCACCTCCAACCTTTGTGTTATCAGAAAACATACTAACCCACCCCTCAACCTCCTCATCCAAGTCATTTATAAAAACTACAAAGAGCAGAGGCCCAAGAACAGAGCCCTGCAGACACCACTCAGCACTGACCTCCAGGCAGAATACTTACCATCTACAACCACTCTCTGCCTCCTGTCAGCCAACCAATTCTGAATCCAGACAGCCAAATCATCCTGACTTTATGAATGAGCCTTCTGTGGGGAACCTTTTCAATTGCCTTGCTGAAGTCCATGTACACCACATCCACTGCTCGGCCCTCGTCAACCTGTCTCGTGGCTTCCTCAAAGAACTCAATAAGATTTGTAAGGCATGACCTGCCCCTCACAAAGCCATGCTGACTCCCTTTAATCACGCTATGCTTTTCCAAATAGTCATCAATCCTATCCCTCAGAATTCTTTCCAAAACCTTGCTGACCACAGACGTAAGACTGACTGGACTGTAATTTCCAGGGATTTCCCTATTCCCTTTCTTGAAAAGAGGAACAACATTTGCCTCCCTCCGATCTTCCGGTACAACTCCCATAGAGAGTGAGGAAGCAAAAATCTTCGCCAGCGGCTTAGCAACCTCCTTTCTCGCTTCCCGGAGCAACCTAGGATAAATCTGGTCTAGCCCTAGGGACTTATCAATCTTAATGTTTGCCAAAAATTCCAGCACATCAACTTCCTCAATCTTGATCCGTTCAAGCCTGTTTTCCTGCTCCTCAAAGTTCTCATTCACAACAAGGTCCCTTTCCTTAGTGAAAACCAAAGCAAAAAACTCATTTAGGGTCTCCCCTATCTGCTCAGACTCCACGCACAAGTTCCCTACTCTATCCTTGATCGGCCCTACCTTCTCCCTGATCATTCTCTTATTCCTCACGTATGAGTAAAATGCCTTCGGGTTCTCCCTAATCCTTCCTGCCAAGCCTTTCTCATGCCCCCTCCTGGCCCTCCCCAGTGAGGTGACTGCTGCCTTGCTGTTCCTAACTTCCACCCATACTGACTCAGTCGACAAACCTTCCTCGGCAACCTCAGCCCATACCACCACACTGAAGACGAGTCCTCATCAAAGGTTCTTTCAGCCGCCATTGTATTGTCCTTGACCAACAAAACCACACCTCCCCCTCTTTTACCACCTTCCCTGACTTTAATGAAAGATCTAAACCCTGGAACCTGCAACATCCATTCCCAACCCTACTCTATCCATGTCTCCGAAATGGCCACAACTTTTGAGCTCCTCCTGAGCAAGCCTGTAATCCTCTAAAGCTGTGCTAGACCCTTGCTTCGTCCATCTTACGTAAGCTGCCTTTTTCTTTTTGACAGAAGCACCTCTGTACCCCTCATCCAAGGCTCCTTAATCTTACCCCTTCTTACCTGTCTCAGAGGAACAAATTTATACATCACTCGCAACAACTGCTCCTTAAACAGCTTCCACATGTCTGCTGTGCCCTTTCTGTGGAACAATTGCTCCCAATCTGTACTTCCCAACTCCTGTCTGATAGTGTCATAGTTTCCTTTACCCCAGTTAAATATCTTCCCCTGGTAACTGCTCCTTTCCCTTTCCATGGCTGTGGTAAATGTGAGGCTGTTGTGGTCACTGTCGCCAAAGTGCTCTCCCACCACGAGATCTGACACCTGTCCTGGCTCATTGCCGAGCAACAAATCCAAAATGCACCCCCCCCCTCGTCGGCCTGTCCACATACTGAGTAAGGAAACCCTCCTGAACACACCTGACCAAAACGGCTCCATCCAAACCATCAGCACTAAGGAGGTTCCAATCTATATTGGGAAAGTTGAAGTCACCCTTAACAACAACACTGATACGTTTGCACTTTTCAACAACGAGTTCTTCGATCTCCCTACTGCTATTTGGGGGTCTGTAGAAAACCCCCAGTGAGGTGACTGCTCCCTTGCTGTTCCGAACTTCCGCCCATACTGACTCAGTCGACAAACCTTCCTTGGCAACCTCAGCCCATACCACCTCAGTGGACGAGTCCTCATCAAAGGTTCTTTCAGCCGCCGTTATACTGTCCTTGACCAACAAAGCCACACCTCCCCCTCTTTTACCACCTTCCCTGGCCTTAATGAAAGATCTAAACCCTGGAACCTGCAACATCCATTCCTGACCCTGCTCTATCCATGTCTCCGAAATGGCCACAACATCGAAATCCCAGGTACCTATCCAAGCTGCAAGCTCACCTACCTTATTCCGGATACTCCTGGCATTAAAGTAGACACACTTCAATCCAGCTTGCTGTCTGCCAGCACACTCCTGTGACAGTGAGGTCCTGACCATGACCTCCCTACGCTCATCCTCCTGTGTATTAGGACTAAACCTCAGTTTCCCATCCCCCTTCTGAGCTAGTTTAAATCCACCCGAACAGCACTCGCGAATTTCCCACCCAGGATATTAGTGCCCCTCTGGTTCAAGTGCAGACCGTCCTGTTTGTAGAGGTCCCACTTTCCCCAGAATGAGCCCCAATTGTCCATGTATGTTCCTGTTAGAGTGAAAGATAAGGCTAATAAGACACAGGGACCAATGGATGAATAAAGATATTGAAGCTCTGGTCAAAAATAAGAAAGAATAATGTTTTAGATATCATAGAATCCCAACAGTGCAAAGGCAGTCCATGTGGCCCATTGAGTCCACACTGGCCCTCTCAACAGCATCCCACCCTATCCCTGTAACCCTGCACTTCCCATGGCTAAGCCACCTCACTGGGCTGGGAAAGGAAACCCATGCAAACAGATGCAGAATGTGCAAATTCCACACTGCCAGTTGCCCAAGGGTGGGAGTGAAGCTGCATCACCTGGCACTGTGAGGCAGCAGTGCTAACCACTGTGCCATCCTTCTCGGTATACACAACTGGCATCAAATGGTTCTCTTGAAGAGTATAAAGAATACAGTGGCATTCTTAAGAGGGAAATAACCTTGGCAGATAAGGTTAAGCATAATCCAAAGACATTCTAGATGAACAGCAAAAGAGCATTTAGAGAGAGAACAGGGCCCCATGACAACCAACAAGATCATCCTTGAGTTGAACCTCAGGCAATTGGAAAAGTACGAAATGAATATTTTGTGTAAGTTTTTACTATGGAGAAAGAGACAGAGGCCAGAGAACTTCAAGAGATACATGCTTGATACATGTCTTGAAAACAGCTCACATTACAGAAGACTAATTGCTGGAGGTTTTAGAAAACGTAATAGCGGATAAATCTCCAGGACCTGATCAATGTATCCCAGGACAATGTAGGAAGTTAAGGAAGAAATTGCAGAGCCCTAGCGGAAATATTTGTATCATCTGTAACCACAGGTGAGGTTCCAGATGACTGGAATACAGCTAATGCTGTTCCCTTATTTAAGAGGAGCCTGGGAAGTATAAACTGTGATTTTGAAATCAGTCATCAGACATCAGAAGATGATTCTGAAAGACAGGATTTATATGCATTTGGAGAGGCAAGGGTTGATTAGGGATAGTCAGCATGGGTTTGTGTGAGGGAAATCATATCCCATAAACTTGATTGAGTTTTTTGAGGAAGTAACCAAAAAGATAGATGATGGCAGAGAAGTAGACGTTATTTATTTGGACTTTGGTAAAGATATGACAAGGTTTCACATGACTGATTACTTCATTAAAGTTAAATCACATGGGCTTCAGGGTCAGCTTGCCAATTGACAAAAATTGGCCATGTGAGACGGAAGGTGATAATTGTGGATAACAAAGTGTGGAGCTGGATGAACACAGCGGGCCAAGCAGCATCTCAGGAGCACAAAAACTGATGTTTCAGGCCTAGACCCTTCATCAGAGAAGGGTCTAGGCCCGAAATGTCAGCTTTTGTGCTCCTGAGATGCTGCGTGGCCTGCTGTGTTCATCCAGCTCCACACTTTATTATCTTGGATTCTCCAGCATCTGCAGTTCCCATTATCACTTATCGGTGATAATTGAGGGTTGTTTTCAAACTGGAGGCCTGTGACCGGCAGTGTTCCACAGGGATCTGTGGATCCACCTTTGGTTGTCATTTATGTAAATTACTTAAATGAGAATATAGAAGGCATGGTTAGCAAATTTGTGGATGACATGATAATTAGTGGTGTAGTGGACAGTGAAGAAGGTTATCTTAGATTACAAAGAGATCAAAGAGGTCAATGGGCTGAGGAGTGACAGGTGGAGTTTAATTTGGATGACTGTGAAGTGTTGCAATTATGTAATAAAAACAAAGACGGGACTTATACAATTAATGGTAGAACCCTGGGAAGAAGAGAGAATTAGGGACTGAGGGATATAATTCATTTAAATTTGCATCACAGATTGACAGGGTGATTAAAAAGTTGTTTAGCTTACTTGCCTTCATTGCTCAGCCTTTGGAGACTAGGAGTTGAGATGTCAATTTGAGGTTGTACAGGGTATTGGTGAGGTCTCTTCTGGAATACTGTGTCCAGTTTTGGTTGCCCTTTTATAGGAAGGATATGATTAAACTGCACAGGGTTCAGGGAATGATTTACCGGGATGTTGGTGTGAATAGAGGTTTGAGTTATGAAAATAGGCTGGGAATCTTTTCACTCGAGCGTAGCTTGTTGAGAGGTGGCCTTGCAGGCGTTTATAATATCATGAGGTACATATATAAGGTGAATAACAAGTGTCTTTCCCTAGGGTTGAGGAGGGGGCATATTTTTAAGGAGAGAAGAGAAAGATTTGAAAAGGACAGGAGGGGCAACATTTTTACACAGAGAGTGGTTAGTGTGTGGAATGACATTTAAAAGACATTTGGATAAGCTCAGGATCAGGAGAGGTTTGAAGGGATATGGGCCAAACGCAGGCAGGTAGGAAATGTTTAGCTTGGCAGCATGGTCGGCACGGACTGGTTAGTCTGAAGGTTCTGTACGACTCTATGGGAGCACGTATGATCGTTGAGCAAACACAGAGAAACTCAGCAGGTCTGACAGCATCTCTGGAGAGAAAAACAGAATCAACATTTCGAGTCTGGCATGACCCTTCTTCAGAATTCAAGCATCCTCTGTGTTTTGTTTCAGGTTTCCAACATTCACAGTATTTTACATTGATAGGATTGTCGGGTAAATTTTGTGCGAAGACACTGATCGGGTTGAATGGATTAAGTTTGGAATGGCCCAGCAGTGAAATACAGCCATGAAATCCACAGAAAGGAGTAGAAAAGAAACCGTAGTGGGTGGGAGGGAACAGTAGTGAAAGAGGTGAGGAAATAATAACTCAAAGGAAATGCAGGATTCAGGGTTTGAGATAACTCATGTGAAGGCTGTGGAATCAGACTTGTGATTTATGCTATGGGAAAGCTTTCATGTTATAGCCTTTTACAGGGTGTGAACAAACAGTGAAGGAATGAGGAACCATCCTGTGGTGTTAATGTGTGTATGTTTGCCGGCCTCTTCTCCGAAATAGTTTAGCAATCCCAGGTTAAAAAAAAATGATTTCTTTCAATTTGTCAATCCACATATGTTAACATTTTAAATAGCCTCAAGAAACTTATTGACTGAAATTGGTTCCCGAGCGAGGAAAGAGACCACATTTAAACAGATGGTTCATATTTTACATGTTGTCAAGATCTGACTGTGTAGCTGGTTAACAGTATCCCTGAGTCACTGCACACAGAGGGCAATTTAAAAAAAGGCTTACCCTCCCTAATACTGAAATATATTGACCTAAATGTGAAAACATCCTTTTTTCATCCCTGAGCTGATTTGAGATACAACATCAAGTTGAAAAAGCTAGTGTGTTTTTGCAAAATAACTGACATATCAGTGTTTCCCAAACTATATCCAAAATGATTTGTGCTGTTTAACTAATTCATGTGATGTGGGTGTCACTGGCTGGCATTTATCGCTCTGGAACCAAATGGTTTGCTAGGCCTTTGCTGTGGGTCTGGAGTCGCATGTTGGCCAGACCAGGTAAAGGTGGCAGATTTCTTTCCCATAAGACCCATTCGTGAACCAGATGGGTTTTTAAACAGTAGACAGGGAACCAAATGGTTATTTTACACAAGACAGGCCCTTTCAATTCCAATTTAAATTTTACCCACTGCTATGGTGGGATTGGAAATCTTATGCCTGGAACATTAGACTGGGCTTGTGAATGACTAGTTCAGTGACATTAGTATGATGTCAAAATCTTTAGCACTTGAAATTTAACATAAGTCCAGATACCGACAAAAACAAGGCAGAAGCATTCAGGTTGTATTTATGAACGTTTGCATATCACAGACCATAAACTATATTATATAGGCATGAATTTTGTGATGATAATGTCACATTCATTGACCGGTCTGTCACCAGTCGCCAAACATAAAATCATAGAATAGAATCCCTACAATGTGGAAACAGGCTCTTCAGCTTAACAAGTCCACACCAACCCTCAGAGCATGGCCAATCCACCTAGCCTGCTCATCTTCGGACTGTGGGAGGAAACCGGAGCACCCAGAGGGAACCCACACAGACACAGGGAGAATGTGCAAACTCCACACAGACGGCCACCCAAGGCAGGAATCGAACTCGGGTCCCTGGCACTGTGAGGCAGCAGTGCTAACCACTGAGCCACCGTGCCACCCCGTGCATCCATCTATGTGCATTTAGGGAGCTCTCTACCCTATTTATACAGACATTAACCCTAACTCCAACCCCAACTGGAACACTGCAATTCACCTGATTAAGGATACTATAGTCAATCACAAGGTCCAGTGCTGGTGATCAATTTATGACTGTTGGAACAAAATGAGAGGCTGGGCTATTAGGATGATTTTGTTTCTCATGGTGAGAAATCACAGGACTCCAGGTTATAGTCCAACAGGTTTATTTGAAATCACAAGCTTTTCGCGTGCTGCTTCTTCATCAGGGAAAGCGAGAGACAACACAGAGGCACAGAATTTATAGGCAGAGAGATCAATGGTCAGAGAGATCAAAAGCTCATACAAACTGAGTGGAGTATTGACAGGCCGAATAATTTGTCTCTGGATGTGAGCGATAGTGTCCGACTGTCTGACTAAAGTGTCAACAGCTGAACAACAAGCGAAGGGATGACCTATAATCTGAATGAGGCAGGGAGATAATTACAAAAATTTAAAAATAAGATGGTGCAGGAGACAAACCAAGTGTCTCGAATAAAATGATAAGTGTATGTATCACATGCAGAAGGTCTAACCAAAGTAATATGTAATCCGAAACTGTATATTCTAATTAAGGTGGAGAGATCATAACAATTTATTTAGGTCAAAACAGGACAGTAAGGGAGAATTTACAGATACAGAACAGTGTGGTGGGATCCCATGTAGTGCAACACGAACCCAAGATCAGAGTTGAGGGTGTTGGCAGAGAGATCAAAAGCTCATATGTCTCTCTGCCTATAAATTCTGTGCCTGTGCACTTCTCTCACACTTCACCTGATGAAGGGGCCGCACTCCGAAAGCTTGTGATTTCAAATAAACCTGTTGGACTATCACCTGATGTCATGTGACTTCTGAAGTTTCGCCGCCCAGTCCAACACTGGCACCCCCACATCATTTATTTCTCACGGCCCCCTTTCACAGGTAGCGGGATGCCGTTGATCTCCCTGTTTTACAGGGACGTCAGGGGGGTCTGGAGGGGAACAAAACCTGAATCATTGTCCTCTACTGGCTTTGGCAGAACCTGATAGACTGACGTCTTTCCTCACCTTCAACTCTCACCTGCAAATTACTTGCTAATTCTGTTTATTTTCCATCAGGGCTCAATTACGGTCAGTAATAACTCCCAAACGCATCATTCAAACTGTGACTATTGGGCTCCACAGTATATTGCAGGAAGTCTCTAATACCTTGGAGATGTTGCCGTAATGGGGCACAGCTGTAGCTCTTCAACTGACTGTCCCGGTTTGATCAAGCTCGGCAAAGTGGCAAAGTGCATGAAATGTTTCAAATTCTCTTGCCTCTTGTCCCTGAAGACATGACAGTGCTTCAGTAACCGTTCATCCTTTCTACAGGTTGTGCGAAACAATATCCTGAGGGTATTGGCCAAGCTTTTTCCCTTCTCGAGTCTCTGATGTTCCTTAAACAAATAGCTATCTCAGCTTCTTTCCGTGAATTGTTTGCTACAATGCTGGAGAGAGATGTTTTGTCAAGACAAATGCAAGAAATCCAAATTTCGCAATAAATCATGATTTATGCTACAGGAGAAAAGACAAGCTGATTGGTTGATAAGTCAACCATGATTGGCGAAGGCATTGCCATGGAGGGAGCAATGGGGAGCTCTGGGTTCCACAAACCCCTGGGAACTTCCATAAAAGCCCAAGGCCTGAATGTATGCACTTTGTTTGCAGGGAATGGATTTCTATCTATAAACGTAAGTCACTTTGTTGTGAGGAGTGTGTTAGAACAGAAGGTCCTCAAGAGGAAAAAGACAGGGATGAGAATTTCAGCAGCTATTCGCTGAGGTACAGATCAGGTTGGGCAATGTTACAGAGGTGGAAATAGACAGTGTGAGCAACAAATGGCTGTAAGCTTTATCTCTGGGTCCAGTACAACAAGACATTTATGAACAGTCTGATTTAGTCTGTGGCCATTGCCAGGGACAGTGACTGAGGGCTGAAGTACAATGATGCAGAAGTTATGCTGCAGTTATACAAAACCCTGGTTAGACATCACTTGGAGTTTCTGTGAACAGGTCTGAGCACCACACCTTACGAAGGATACATTGGGCATGGAGGGACTACAATGTAAGTTTACAGGAATGATATGAGGAACATTATATAAATTCGGGTTGGTTTCTTTAGAATTTAGAAGGCTAAGTATCTGATTGAAGTCTTCAAGATATTGGGCATGGTGGCTCAGTGGTTAGCACTGCTATCACACAGTTCTCAGGACCTGGGTTCAATTCCAGCCTCGGGTAACTGTCCGTGTGGACATTCTCCGTTCTTCCTGTGTCTATGTTGGTTCAGTGGATAAACCATGGGAACTGCAGGGTGGTAGGTTGGGGTGGGGGAATGTTAGTGAGTCTGGGTAAGGTGCCCTTCAGAGGGTCGGTGTGGACTTGCTAAGCTGAATGGCTTGTTTCCACATAGATCATAGAATCCCTACAGTGTGGAAACAGGCCCTTCAGCCCAACAAGTCCACACCGACCCTCAGAGCATCCCACCCAGACCTATCCCCCTGTAACCCACCTAATCTACACATCCCTGAACACTATGCGCAATTTTAGTAAGGCCAATCCACCTAGCCTGCACACCTTTGGACCGTGGGAGGAAACCCACGCAGACACGGGGAGAATGTGCAAACACCACACAGACAGTTGTGCAAGGGTGGAATCGAACCCGGGTCCCTGGCGCTAACCACTGAGCTACCGTGCCGCCCCAGTTCGAACACACAGCATTAAACTCACAGCTGGAAGTATACAGACTTGGTCAGTATGAGGGCTGAACCCATGACCTTCACATCAGTAACACCATGCTGTAACCAGCTGAGCTAACCTACCACCCTGCAGGGATTCTATGATTCTATATTAATAGGAAAAGACGTGTAGATAAAGATAAACAATTGTCACTGGCTGGGGATTCTCGAACTAGGGGCATAGTTTGAGAATCAGGGTCAGACTGTTCAGGAGAGACGTTAGGAAACAATTCTACACACAAAGGGTGGGGGAGGTTTGGAACTCTCTACCACAAACAGCATGGGCCCCATGATGATCTAAATCTAAGCTAGATACATTTCTTGTAAGCAATGGCGTTAAGGAATGTGGGCTGAGGCAGGTATATGTGGTTAGGTCACAAATCAGCCACGATCTCATTGAATGATGAAACAGGTTTGAGGATCTGAATGGCCTCCTCCTGTTCCAATGGGTTGTTGGCAGTGGGACAGAAACTGGACGTAATGGTCTTGAACTTTTGCAGTATTTGAGCGAAGGAGATTCGCACTCAGGCAGTAATTCTGATAACTTAGACGCAGGTGAGCTCACAGGCAATTAAAGGGTTTTTTAGGCTCAATAAAATGTGGGTTGAGTGGGAGCTCCTACACGAGGAGGTGCAGCCTTTAAATGTGAGAACTGGTCATTCAGGGATGAAGCTAGCAAGTAATTCATCAGAAGAGATGTGGTGGAAATCTGGAATATTCTTTAGCACATCCTCCTTCCAAAAAGCTGAGGCTGGGCTATCAACTGAGAATGTCAATGCTGAGACGGTTAGATGCTCGAGTGAAACAGGCTTCTGGGTTTCAGGTTGGTGACCTGAATTGGAGAGAGAAACATTACTCTCCTTCTCCAGTTCTGATGGAAGGTCATCAACCTGAAGCATTATGGGTTGAATCTTCCCTTCCTTGCAGTGGCCGAAGGGCTAATAGATGAGTGGGTTGACACCAGAGAGATGTCCGCTGTAGAAGTTAGGTTCTGGACAACAAGGTCCATGTAGAGATAGCAGGTCCAGACCTGAAGAAGGATCCAGAACAGAAACATCAGCTTTCCTGCTCCTCTGATGCTGCTTGGCCTTCTGTGTTCATCCAGCTCCACACCTTGTTATCTCAAGGTCCATGTAGGATCAGATCCACTTTCAGTGAAAGCCCTTCAGTGGTCAATTAGCATTCAGTTCTGGGCCCTGAGTTCACTCCAGCCCCATTACTGGCCTTTTGTGGCAGCCTTGTGCACTGGTAAAACTGGGCAGCCTACATGACCATTTAATGCAGTGTGTGTGTGTGTGTGTGTGTGTGTGTGTGTGTGTGTGTGTGTGTGTGTGTGTGTGGGTTGGGGGGGTTGGAGAGGGAGTGGGCTGGTGGAGATGGAGGAAGAGAAAGGGGCAGCCAATGACAGCCGATCCCCTGCCCTTGCCTCCAGCCCCTCTACTCTGGCCTCTCCTCTTCATGTGACCCTACCTGACGATTGCCTATCAAAAAGCACATTCCCCCTTCCCATTCCAAACCCCTGGAATCTGCAGAGGCTTGCATTGAGCTGTTGTCGGACAAGGCTACCGAAAGGTGGCTGGGAGAGATTTGCCACAGTGAAAGTGCTCCAAAAATATTTCATTGAATTTAAATCACTTCGGGACGTCCTACGATCTTGAAAGGTGCTATACAAATGCAAGATTTTGTTTTTAAGCTTACCGAGCAGGTATGGCCTAACTGGGTGTCACATCAAGCTTGGGGGGCTGCATGATATCTACGGCCAGGGCACATGTTGGAATATTTCAATACACCAGATGTGCGGTGTTTGAACCAGGGCATTGTACAAAGGGCTTTCTTCTGCAGTTTGTTTCAGGTTGACATCTTTAATCAGATTTTAAATATTTCGCCTGAGCTCCCATCTCTTTGCACACGAGGGGCTCTTCAAAGGCCCTTGGGGCTCAGCAAAGCTTGCGAATGATGCAGACTCAGCCAACTTGGCTAGCATACTTTAAATGGAGCTCCAGTGAGAATTACAAGCGGGAGTAGGCTATTCTGTCCTTCGAGCCTGCTCTGCCGTTTGACGTGATCACAGCTGATCTTATATTGGTCTTGAGTCCACTTTCCTGTCTGCTCCCCAGAGCCCTTTACTCCACTCTTCATCAGAAACACATTGATGTCTTTCTTGGATCTATGGATTCTGCCTCCGCGACACTCTGGGACAGCGAGTTCCACAAATTCACACCCTCTGAGAGAAGTGGTTTCCCCTCACCTTGGGTTTTGAGCCTACCCCCTCTCTGTCTGTGACCTCTTGTTTGAGACTGTCACAAAATAGACAGCATCTGTTCAAAGTCCAATCATCAATGCCCTTCAGTATTGTATATACCTCAAAGAGATCCCCTCTCATTGTTCTGAGCTCCAGTGAATATAACTGATCAGTTTTACTGGGCTTCCCCTCTGGGCTATCAGTTGACTATGCTGGTCAGGAGCAATTCGCTTTACACTGGGGCCTGGGCAACTCCCAAACATTAGCTACGGGGATTAGACACTGGTAAATCACACAGGTCTTGGGGAGAAATAATATTGAACAGTAACTGCGCAAGGATTGCCTGTATGAGACATCAGTTTTCTTTTAAACAATTTACACAATGCATTTTTTTTTTGTTTTGAAGTGAAGAAGTTATAGGGGAGGTGATGGCCTAGTGGTATTGTCACTGGACTGTTAATTCAGAGATCCAGGTAATGTTCCAGGGACCCGGCTTGGAATCCTGCCAGGGCAGATGGTGGAATTTGAATTCAATAAGTATGAGGAATTAAGAGCCTAATGATGACTGTGAATCTATTGTCAGGAAAAACCCACCTGGTTCACTAATGTCCTTTAGGGAAGGAAACTGCCATCCTTACCTGGTCTGGCCTACATGTGACTCCAGACCCACAGCAATGTGGTTGACTCTTTACTGCCCTCTGGGCAATTAGCGATGGGCAATAAATGCTGGCTCAACTAGAGAGATGCTCAAATCCTGTCAAAGAATTTTAAAAAAAGCCTCTGCTCTCTCACCACACTCTAGCAGGTCCCTGACAGGGAGGGTCACAACGATGTTCATGCCTTGAAATTAGGTCACGCTGGGAGAAAACCTGGGAAACACTGAGTTAGCGTAAGTAGAGTTTACAAAGTGGAAGAGAGAGAGAGACTTAGTCAGGGTCAGTGCTTCTCAAACTTTCTCCTAATCTGAAAACTTGTTGTGAACTCTAAGGGAAGACTGAGAGAGAGGGAGGGTGGTGAGCGAGGAGACCGTGGGAGTTGTAAGGATAAAGGCCTGTCAGGGGTGAGTATGGCTGTTATAACTTGGTCAGAACTCCATGACATGGCTGTCTGAGCCTGGGACTCCAAAAGTTTAGCTGGTGATCTGATCCCACTGGGGATCCTGGCCCTGACTTTGGGAATTCCGTGTCCAAGTTAAGGACAAACTAGGAATGTGAAGTGATTCTGCCTAGAAAGACAGAGCAGCTTCTAAGGTGTAAACAGCCAACACCCAAGTTAGTTAAGAGACTATAGAATCCATGAAACGACAGCCAGTTTGTGGGAGAAATATACCCCACAGACTGATCCACCCCTGCCCAAAGGCTAGCTATCACAGCGTTCTCTTAATTAAAGCACATAGGGCTTCACTTGGAAAGGCAGGGTTAAACAGAAAAGCTTTACCAAAATATAATGATAGCATCCTGTGGGCCCAAGGAACATTAAAAAATAACTCAAGAGCCTGAATCAGAGAGGTGATTAACTTTTATTCTTCACTCACAGCTGCCTGGCCAGCTCCCAAAGTTCTCCAATTGTTTACTTAAAAGAGACATATTTACTTTAAACGGTCAGGCCTTAATCCTACTTTCCATGGATTTAGAAGCATGACATATGAGGTTCTAAATCCTTCTATTTTACAAAACGCACACACACACTTATGTATATGTATAGTTCTTAAAGCTGAGAAATTTTAAGACCAAAAGACCATAAGACATAGGAGTGGAAGTAAGGCCATTCAGCCCATCAAGTCCAACCCGCCATTTAAATCATGGCTGATGGGCATTTCAACTCCACCTCCCTGCACTCTCCCCGTAGCCCTTGATTCCTTGTGAGATCAAGAATTTGTCGATCTCCACCTTGAAGGCATCTAACGTCCTGGCCTCCTCTGCACTCTGTACATTCTCCCGTACATTCACGTAAACAGATTTATCCAGCCTGTCCTTTTTAAATATCCCTGATATAGAAACATAGAATATAGGAGCGGGAGCCCGCTTCGCCATTCAATATGGTCGCGGCTGATTATCCAACTCACTATCCTCTAACTGTTTGCTCCCCCATACCTTCTAGCGCTAAGAACTATATCTAACTCCCTCTTGAAAGCATTCAGTATTTTAGTCTCAACCTCTTCCTGTGGTGGACAATTCTACAGGCTCACCACACACTGGGTGAAGAAACTTCTCCTCACCTCAGTCCTAAATGACCTATCCTGTCTCCTTATACTGTAACCCCTGGAGAACCCTTGTACCAACACAGCTAAGGAACACTTTTCATTCTGGGTACTCAGTGCTAGCCTCAAGCGTGAGAAAATCCAGGTAGAGATTGGATCTAAAGGCAAAATACTGATGGACTCTCCTTCTGCACTGCGCAACAACATGCTTCAGGACCGTCTGTCGCTGCAGCAGACAGCGATAGATCGCAGCTTTTTCCCTCTCTGCACTTATGCGCTATTTTACATCTCCCACTCTGACCAATCTACTCGGTCCCTCTGAGTGAGACTACCAATTTGGAGGCAGGTATTGAGTCACACTGAGGCACTGTACTGGAGGAAGCTTTGGGGAAATGTTATTCTCAATCACCACCTTCTCAAGAGCAATTAGCGATGGACAGTAGAAGCTGGCATAACCCACAACCCCAAGCTCTCTGGAATGAATGTTAAAAACTGACACCACAATAATACATTTCCATTATAACATTGCTGTTTGTGGGAGTTTGCTGTGTGCAAATTGACTACTGCGTTTGCTGCCTTCATCAAAGATCCTGACACAGCACCTTCCAAACCCATGGAGACTCCTGTCTAGAAGGACAAAGGGCAGCAGATACATGAGAACACCACCCCCTGCAAGTTCCCCTCTGAGCCACTCACCATCCTGGCTTGGATATATACTGCTATGGCTGGGTTAAAATCCTGGAATTCCCTCCCTCGGGGCAAAGTAGATCAACTTACAGCACATTAGCTACAGTGGTTTAAAAGCTCAGCTTATCTTCTCAAAGCCAACCAGGAGCAGGAAATAAAATGCTGGCCCAGTCAGCGATGTCCACATCCCACAAGTGAATTAAAAAGAAGCAACTGTTCTTCAAGAAGGACCTCATTGGCTGGAAAGTTCGTTGAGAAAGTCGTTTTAGTGAAGGTGCCAACTAAATGCAAGTTCATTTTCCCCATGTTTCTCATATGCAGCCTATTGAGTCTCTTTGAGTGAGCTGTCCACTCCCCTTGCAAAAAGCAACCGACTCCAGATGCTGAAAATAAAGACAGACATTGCTGGGAACCCTCAGTAGATCTGTCAGCAGAGAGGAACATTCACCTTGATGAACCCAAATGGCAACAGAGAGCCAACTTTGAGCCTCCCCATCACACACACTATGGGGGTGTGGTTAGGAAGGCAGTGCAGTGCCAGCCTGCCTGATTCAATGCTCCCCCCACCAACATCTGAACCAGCATTGGGAAAGGGCACAGAAAACCACCTGATGACTTTGGTCTTCCTGATATTGAACTGGAGAGGATTTCAGCTGAGCCCATACCAGATGTCAGGCTCAATAGCAGACTGATCAGGAAAGCTGGCACGCTGACAGAGCCAGCTGTCACCTACATCCAGGCGGTGTTTCCAGATGGAGTCCTTAAAGAGGAGCATCTCCAGTACAGGTAGGAGGTGGAGACAAGAAGAAATGCCTGGGGATGCTGGTGGTAACAGTCCATGGTTGGGAAAAGAGACCATTGCAGGAGAGTTCCTGGCTATGGCGGGGTAAGTAATAGTTACATAGAAACCAGGAAACAGGAGCAGGAGTAGACCATTCAGCCCTGTTCTGCTGTACAACATGATCATGGCTGATCAATAACTCAGTACCTTGTTCCTGCTTTCTCCCCCATACCCTTTGATCTCTTTAGCCCTAAGAACTATGACCAATTCCTTCTTGGAAACATTCAATGCTTTTGCCTCAACCTCTTTCTGTGGCAGAGAATTCCACAGGCTCATCACTTCCTGGGTGCAGAAATTTCTCCTCATCTCATTCCTAAATGACCTATCCCCTCCCTACCCTTAATCCATGAGCCCTGGTTCTGGACTCCACCACCGTTAGGAACATCCTTCCTGCATTGGCCCTGTCTAGTCCTGTTAAGCATTGTATAAGTTTCGATGAGATCCCCTTCATTTTTCTAAACTCCAGTGAATTTACTCCTAGCTGACCCAGTCTCTCTTCTGTCATCCCAGGACCATATGCCAGTTCAGGATTGGCTGTGTTCAGTTCTGCTTTGTGGCTGTACCCACTAAATGTTAACTGCCCAGACTCTATTACCTACAACCTGCAGAATGAGGAATGGCAGACCATCCAACATAAAAGCTTTCTGTGTATTGCACTCTGTGCCAAGGACACGGTTTCAAAGTTTATACATGTTTGTTATTCAGTTGCTCTTACACAAGAGACAAAGGAAAATGATTTGTGTTTATATTGTAACTTACATGCCCCTAAAACATTCCCAAGAAGGTCATAGCCAATAATTTATTTCTTTTGGCATGTGACCACTGCTTTGTAAGCAAACTTTCCAGTTAATTTTTGCACAGCAAGCTCCCACGAAGACACTCCTAGTGTCTGGTGAGTCTGGTCGTCTTTGCTCTGGTTAATAGATAAATGTCATTCAAGACACTAGGAAAACTATCCACCTCTTCTTCAAATAGTGCCCGTGAGATTTTTGTATCTACTCGGTTTACCACCTCACGCTGGCACCTCTGACAGTGTGACCCTCTCTCAAAACTGCACCAGAGCTGGAAGAGAACTTGTGACGATCTCTGTTACAAAAGAAACTTCTGCCTCATCTGTGAATGAATGAGGCTGTCAATGGGTTAAAGATAAAGAAATTCATTCAAAAATAATTTAAAAACAAGCTGGCTAGTCCCATACTGGCCAGTGCAAATGACATCATTGTAGCTTGATCATTAGATAAGGCAGCAGGAAAGGTTCCTTCTCCTGGTAAAGCAGCTGCAACGCTTGACAAAATAAAGGAACTGCAGTTAATGCAGTGTGTTTACTGTCCTTCAAGCAAAGATTCTGTAAGATTAAGTGTATTTATAAGCATACCGGCAGGGGTGCGCACACACACACACACACACACACACACACACACACACACACACACACACACACAATCATACCCGCGCACGTGTGCACACACACAATCTCACATGCGCACACACACAGTCTCACATACACACACGTGCACACACACACAAAGTTTCACATACACACACATGCACACTGTCTCATATACACACACACACAAAGTCTCACATACACACACACGCACAGTCTCACATACACGCACAGTCTCACATACACACACACACACACAAAATCTCAGACATACACACACACACAAAGACACACAATCTCACACACACAGTCTCATACACAATCACATACACACAATCACCTACACAAACACACAATTTCACATGCACACAATCACACACACAATCTCACACACAAATATGCACACGCACATGCACAAAATCTCACACACACACACACACACACACACACACACACACACACACAGACACAATCTCTCTCTCTCACACACACACACAATCTCATACATAATCACAAACACACAATCACACACAGACATACACACACAATCTCTCTCTCTCTCTCACACACACACACACACACAAGCATATGTACACAGACCCACAAAACACTTACAACACAGACGGAGACACACGGACAGGTATGTGTACATATGCAGACATACACAAATGCTTGTATATATCCCCAGACTGAAACACAAACACACAGACACACATTATACCTCCTACAGTTTCACAGTGTGCAGCTCTGCTGTCTGTGCTTGTTTAATTTTGCAGGCACCATTTCTCCCAGAATGCTTGTGCACATTCATGTTGTCATTATAAGTAAAAGGTTACAGTGACATTCGGGTTCTTTGTCCACTGATGATTTAAGGCTCTTCATTCCAGGCAAACTCGAAGTGTTGTTTAAGAATGTATGAAAGGATAATAGGCAGTCGTTCTGCACATTCATTCTCGGACTCATTGCTATTTCTAACTGTGCCCCCTGGGATGGTGGGACTGACGCACAGGGAGAGGTCAGATCAGTTAGGACAATATTCACTGGAGTTTGGAAGAATGAAGGAGATCTCATAGAAGCCTATAAAAATCTAACAGATTTAGACAGGGTAAATGCAGGAAGTTGAATTTTTTCCAGTAATTTGTGTTCTTATTGTATATGCAGGAAAGATGTTCCCAATGACCAGGGAGTGCAGGACCAGGGTCACAGGCTAGAGGGAATGTCACCATGGTCCTCCTAGACCATGGGGCTGTTCTCTCATTAAAGAGAGATGACAAGTGGTGGTTTAACCTGAGGTCATCACGTCTCAGGGGAGGGGAGAGGTTGAGAAGGAAGGCCCTTCATGGTAAGCTCAGCCTGTGCACCTGGTTCACTAATGCCCTTTAGGGAAGGAATCTGCCATCCTTACCTGGTCTGGCCTACATGTGACTCCAGACTCACAGCAATGCGGTGGACTCATAACTGCCCTCAGGGCAATTAGGGATGAGCAATAAATGCTGCCTAGCCAGCGACGCATTCATCCCGTGAATCAATAAAGAGAAACTTGAACCCATGCTATTGGCATGACACGACATCACAAACCAACTCTCCAGGCTAACCCATCCCCTTCACACTCTAAGCATACAGGGAAGGCCATTTAGGGCTGAAAGGAGGAGCAATGTCTACACCCAGAGAGTGGTGGAATTCTTTGCCACACAAAATGGTTGAGGCCAAGGCATTGGGAACTTTCAAGAAAGTCGTGGACACAGTTCTTGGGACCGAAGGGGTCAAAAAGTTTCAGAAGAAACTGGAAACAGCGCAATGAGTTGGATGATTTATTTTGGTCTCCTTATTTGAGGAAGGATGTGGGGACACTGGAGGCAGTTCAGGGGAGGTTCACCAAACTGATTCCAGGGATGAAAGGGCTGACGCATGAGGAGTGTTGAATAGCTCGGACTTGTACACCTTGGAGTTTAAAAGAATGAGGGGTGCGGCATATAAAATGCGAAAGGGGATCCATAAGGTGGACATTGAACAGATGTTCCCTCTTGTGGAACGTGCAGAACAAGGGGTCATCGGCTTAGAGTGAGAGGAGGTAGGTTCAAAACTGAGATGAGGAGAAACTATTTTTCTTGGAGGGCTGTGTATCTGTGGAACTCACTGCCCCACAGTGCTCTCACTGTCCCACAGTGCACTGGAGATAGAATTAATCAACATGTTCAAGAAAGAATAGATATGTTTCTGACAAAAGGGCTATAGGGAGTAGACAGTGAAGTGGAATTGAGACCAGGATAAGATCAGCCATGATCATGTTAAATAGCAGAGCATGTTTGAAGGGCTGAATTACTTCCTCCTGCTGCTATATTCTTTGTTTTTATGTTTATATTCAGAATTGCACCCAATATTTTAACTTCTGTTCATGTATTTGATGAAAATACTTTGATCAGTTGTCATTCTGAGTACAGAGAACCACGTCCAACTCTTCACCTTCATTTGGCTAGTCAGGAGCAGGCTGCAGCTTTGTCACATGGGAAAGTGGGCCTTCAGCCAGTTTCGCGAAATGTCACCAATAAAGAAAAGATTCCCCCTGGATGCACGTTGCAGGTTCAGCATTTTTACACCCTGCTAAAGACTGACTTGTCTCTCCATTTTGCTTGTGGTGGAAAAGCCACTCTGAGCCATAGGAAAGCTTCCTCTGGGTCAATAAGGAGATTGGAAACTGATGGAGAATTCCCAAACTCTGCGCTTCAATGACTGGGCACTTCACAGAATCACACAATTTTTACGGCACTTGGCCCATCGTGCCTGTATCTATTACCTAAAGCCGGTCTCCTGCCTTTTCTCCATATCCTTGCACAGAATTTCTATCCAAAAATCGTCTGGAAAGAATGGCGAGGAACGACCATCTCGAACATCAGTTGCCCTGCCCTTTAATCACAAGGACTTCACAAACCAAACACCACAGTAGCTAATAATTATCCGGTGGGACAGCATAGAAAGAGGCCATTCATCTTACAAGGGCCCTTTCAGAGTCGGCCTCATTGCTGAAAGCTGGAGTGATATGTAGGCCAGACCAGGTAAAGATGCCAGATTTCCTTCCCTAGTAAACTAGACAGGTGTTTGCAACAACATTTGCTGTTTTGGTTGGCTCATTTCCTGGTTTTTATTTGATTCAAATTCCACCATCTACCATGGTGGGATTTGAACCCACCAGCCTGGGGCTCTAGATTATTAGGAATACTCCCCACTGGATGGGTGCAGCTCCAACAACACTCAAGAAGGTTGGCTCCATCCAGGAGAAAGCAGCCGCTTGGTTGGCACCACATCCACAAACATCGACTACCACCGACACTCAGTAGCAGCAGTGTGTACTATCTACAAGATGCACTGCAGAAATTCATCAAAGATCCTCCGTTAGCACCTTCCAAACCCACGACCACTTCTATCTAGAAGGACAGGGGCAGCAATTACGTGGGAACATCGCCATCCTGACTTGGAAATATATCCCAGTTCCTTTAGTGCCGCTGGGTCAAAATCCAGGAATTCCCTCCCTCAGGGCATTGTGGGTCAACCAACAGCACATGGACTGCAAGATAATAAAATGTGAGGCTGGATGAACACAGCAGGCCAAGCAGCATCTCAGGAGCACAAAAGCTGACGTTTCGGGCCTAGACCCCTCTCTGATGAAGGGTCTAGGCCCGAAACGTCAGCTTTTGTGCTCCTGAGATGCTGCTTGGCCTGCTGTGTTCATCCAGCCTCACACTTTATTATCTTGGAATTCTCCAGCATCTGCAGTTCCCATTATCTCTAGCACATGGACTGCGGTGGTTCAAGAAAGCAGCTCATCCCCACCTTCTGGAGGGCAACTAGGGATGGGCAGCCAGCAAAGCCAATGATTTACGAGTGAATAAATATAATCGCAATCGCATAAGGACAAGTCAGACTGATGATGGGGCTAAGACTGACAATGTTGTAATCTCCAGAATTTCATCGAAGAAACACAGGAGGCACTAACTGTAGCTAATGTCCCTCAAGCTTGTGGTATTTCCAATTGGTGAGTTAGATTAAAATTACCCCCAAAAGAGAGCAGAGGACCTTGTTTAAGATTTATTACAGCTAAAACAAAAAGCGCACAATTTAAATGTTACTGTATGTGGGTCACCTTGAAATAATTGATTCTCTCTTTGTTCGTGGACATATTATCCTCCCAGGTCAGTGTTCCTCTCTTCTTGACAGAGTTTGCCTTACCTCAAATTAAACTGATTTGCAATGTCGGAGGATAACTAATCCTGGCATTCTGATGGATTCAGGACTGAATAACTCCCTGTTTTCATCCAATAATTCTTCTCTCCCTGTTATTTTTATCCAAACTATCCCTGCCAAGAAATTGGAATGTGATAAATCAAGTCCTTAATCTCTCAGAGTTTAGTGTTAGTTGGGGGTTGTGTGAGTTAGTGTAAAATCTAAGATCTCACTGAGGGAAGATTACATTGTTAGTAGGTACCAATTCTCAGGTGTGATATTAAACCGAACCCCTACTTAGGTGGATACAGACCACTCCGCGGCATTATTTAATATTGTTGTTTTGAACCTTTGCAGAGTTCAATCTAACTGCAAAATATTCTTCAACATTTCTGAAAATTCCAAAGTGCTTGAGAGCCGATTACAGCCATTTTTGAAGCGTGATTGTACAAAACACTACAGTTGATTTAGGCACAGCAACTCCCACAAGCAACATGACCACATCATTTGCATTAGATGTAGGTAGGGCGATAAATATTGGCCAAGACTGTAGGGAGAACTCTGTCAAAATATGAGCATGGAATGTTATGTGCACCTGAGAGGAGAAGTGGGGCTTTGATTTATGGTCTCAACAATAAAACAGCACCTCTGACAGTGTGGTATTCTCACAGCTTGGAGAGTCACTGTATGCCATGTGCTTGAATCTCAGCACAGAAGGAGGCCATTCAGCCCATCATATCTGCCCTACTCAGCGGAGATCTGACCACACTAGCCCCATGGAGGCTACGTCAATGCAAGTGAATTTCCAAACATCGCTTAACTGTGACAAGAGTTTCTGACTCAACAACTCTTTCAGGCAGTGAGTTCCAGACAGTCCCATCCTCTGGATGAAAGAAAAGTCTCCTCAAAGCTCTTCTTAGCCTTTTATCACTCCGCTTAAATCTACGCCACCTGGCTCTGGACCTCTGTAAGAATGCCTTTTTATCCAACTGTCTGTGCCCTTCATAATCTTATACATCTTTATCAGGTCATCCATCAGCCTTCACTCTCCAAGGAAAATAACCCTAGACTATCAAATTTTTCTCTCTAGCTCAGACTCTCTAACCAGGCAACATCCTGGTAAAACTCTTCTGTACCCTCTCTAGTGCGAGCACATCCTTCCTACTGTGTGGTGATCAGAACTGTACACAGTACTCCAGTTGTGGCCAAATCAGCATTTTATACCTTTCCATCATAAGCACCTTGTTAATTTAAAGGTTAATTTTTAAAGGATCCTGCCCCTGGCCTTTCATCCAGGCCAAATACTTTAAAAGGAGCAAATTTAATCAGAATTCCTTGAGTTAATAAACAACTAAATTCATGATTAACTAAAGACTAAAGGAATTAAAAACGCAACTCGTTAAGAATAAGTTTTGGTCTCCTTTCCTGAGGAAGGATGCTTCTGCTCTCGAGGGAGTACAGCGAAGTTTTACCAAGCTGATTCCAGGAATGGCAAGTCTGATGCCCGAGGAGAGATTGGCTAGGCTGGGGTTATTTCGCTAGAGTTCAGATGAATGAGGAGTGATCTCATAGAGACTTATAAAAATCTAACAGGACTGGGCAGGGTAGATGCAGGGAGGATGTTCCTGATGGTGGGTGTGTCCAGAACCAGGGGTCATCGTGTGATGGTTAGGGGTAGACCATATAGGATGGAGATGAGAAGACATTTCTTCATCCAAAGAGTGGTGAGCCTGTGGAATTCATTACCACAGGACGTAGTTGATGCCAAAACACTGAATGTATTCAAGAAGTGGCGAGATAGAGCATTTGGGGTGAATGGGGTCAAAGGTTATGGGGAGAAAGCGGGATTAGGCTATTGAGTTGGACGATCAACCATGATCATGAAGAATGGTGGAGCAGGCTCGAACGGCTGAATGGCCTCCTGCTCCTATCTTCCGTGGCTCTACGTAAGAAATGAGTTCAAAAAAGATGAAAATTACAAAACATCCAGATCAGTCTTTCTGGGTTAGTTTTTTTTAGATTAGATTAGATTCCCTACAGTGTGGAAACAGGCCCTTCGGCCCAACAAGTCCACACTGCCCCTTGAAGCATCCCACCCAGACCCATCCCCCTATAACCCACATCCCCTTGAACACTACGGGCAATTTAGCATGGCCAATCCACCTAGCCTGCACATCTTTGGACTGTGGGAGGAAACCGGAGCACCCGGAGGAAATCCACGCAGACACAGGGAGAATGTGCAAACTCCACACAGACAGTTGCCCGAGGCTGGAATCGAACCCGGGTCCCTGGCGCTGTGAGGCTGCAGTGCTAACCACTGAGGCACCGTGCCACCCCATATTCATGAACAGTAGGTAGTGAAATGGTTACAATTGGACAGTAGATTTTGGCATTCTTCAACTTTGCATGTTAGTCCTGTTGGTTTTTGGTGTTGGTTGGATGGGAGCACCGAGCACCGAGCACCATACGCTGCATTCTTGATTGCAGGGAAGAAAATCTCGGCACCTTGCCTTGATTTTGTTCGCAATTATTTTCCATTTCTAACCCTTCGTTCCAAACCCTTCTGCCAGTGAGACATGTATTTCCTATTTACTCCAATGAAACCGTATATAATTTTGAACATCACTGTTAAACCTCCCATCAATCAAAGCCGTCAAGAAGTTAATTCAGTAGTGAACTTGCTGTCATTTCCCACATTGCTTGCTGTTTTATCTCTGCCTCAGTGACATTGTGCAGTGAAATTATAGTAATTATGAATAAGGGACTCAGAACAGAGATTACAGAGTCATGGAATCGTACAGTACAGTAAAGGCCCTTGGGCCCATCAAGTCTCTACCACCAAACATATACCGCTACCTGCATGAGGCCCACCTTTCCGCACCAGGCCCATGGCTTTTTAAATGTGGTGAGGTTTCCTGCCTCAACTACCCTCCCAGGGAGGGTACATATGATCCCCAACACCCTCAAGGTGTAAACGGTTTCCTCGAATCCATTCAAATCTCTTGCCTCTCACTTTAAAATAATGCTCCCTTGTGATTGATTCTTTGGCCAAGAGGAACGACTGCTTTGTATTCACTCTGTCCATGTCCCTCATTATCTTACACACCTCTATACATCAGGAGCAGCAAGCAGGTTTAGAGAGAAGCGTCTCAGGCACAGAACGGAGAAATAGTGATAGCTATCACCAGCGAGTTGGAGAATGGTGTTGTCCCCGAGGGAGTTGATTCCGAGGGAGCAGACCATGAAGGAGCTGACCCTGAGGGAGATGGCCGTGAGGGTGCTGTCTCTGAGGGAGATGACCCTGAGGGAGATGACCCTGAAGGTACTGCCTCTGAGGGCTCTGACCCTGAGGGTGCTGATCCTGAGGGTGCAGACCCTGAGGGAGGTGACCCTGAGGGCTCTGGCCCTGAGGGAGATGACCCTGAAGGTGCTGCCTCTGAGGGGTCTGACCCTGAGGGTGCTGATCCTGAGGGCTCTGACCCTGAGGGAGGTGACCCTGAGGGCTCTGGCCCTGAGGGAGATGACCCTGAAGGTACTGCCTCTGAGGGGTCTGACCCTGAGGGTGCTGATCCTGAGGGTGCAGACCCTGAGGGAACTGACCCTGAGGGAGATGACCCTGAGGGCTCTGAGAGTGCAGACCCTGAGGGAGATGACCCTGAGGGAGCTGACCCTGAAGGTGCTGTCTCTGAGGGAGATGACCCTGAGGGCTCTGACCCTGAGGGTGCTGACCCTGAGGGTGCAGACCCTGAGGGAACTGACTCTTGAGGAAGCCGACCCTGAGGGAGGTGTCCCTGAGGGAGATGACCCTGAGGGTGCAGACCCTGAGGGGACTGGCCCTGAGGGTGCTGACCCTGAGGGTGCAGACCCTGAGGGAACTGACCCTGAGGGAGATGACCCTGAGGGTGCTGTCCCTGAGGGAGATGACCCTGAGGGCTCTGACCCTGAGGGAGCTGACCCTGAAGGAGATGACCCTGAGGGAGCCGACCCTGACGGAGATGACCCTAAGGGAGATGACCCTGAGGGTCCTGTTTCGGAGGGAACCGACCCTGAGGGTGCAGACCCTGAGGGAGGTGATCCTGAGGAGCTGACCCTGAGGGAGGTGACCCTGAGGAGTTGACCCTGAGGGAGGTGACCCTGATGGAGCTGTCTTGCTGGTCATCTGGGTGCAGCACACTGTGAGCCCTTACCATTTTTCTGACAGTGAATTAAACTTGAGAATGTGGGAAATGGGAGGGGTCTCAGTGCAGCTGCAAGCCTCAGTCCGTTTTGTGAAAACCCACCATCCCAGACAAACTGAGCTGTGTCGACATCCACTCCCACTCTGTGATCCCTCTCTGCTCTTGCTCTCTCTCTCGCTGGCTGCTTTCCATCTGCACCCTTTCTCTGTCTATCTCTCTCTCCTGTCTGTCTTTCTCTCACTCTCTCTCGCCCACTCCCTCTTTGCCATTCTCCTTTCCTCTCTCTCTCTCTCTCTCCCTCTCTTTCTCTCAATCTGCCATTCTGTCCTTCTGCTGTTCTCTCTCTCTCTTTCTCTCTCTCTGCCATTCTGTCCCTCTACTGTTCTCTCTCCATGTCTACATCTTTCTGTTTTCTCTCTCTCCCTGTCTACATCTGTCTACGTCTCTCTCTCTGGTTTCTTCAATAGAAATGCCCCAACAAAGTCTAAGTCTGTCTGCCTCTCTCTCTCTCTCTCTCTCTCTGCCATTCTCTCTCCCTGTCTCTGTATCTCTGCCATTCTCTCTCACCATCTATCTCCCACTCTCTCTCTCTGCTTTCTTCAACAGAAATTTTCCCACAAAGTATAACATTTCACACAAAGAAAGGGAGATATCTGCAAAGTCTTTCCTAACAAAGGAATGCGAATATTTGGATAATTAGTGCCTTCAAGACTAAAAATGATAGATTTTTGTCAGGAGAGAATGTCAAGGGATTTTCTCAGCAACAGGAAAGGAATCGGAGGTTATATGGATTTAAAAGAAATAGAGCAGAATGCAGCCATTCGGCCCATTAAGTCTGACGCATGAGAAGCAATGATGACTGAAATGACGGGTGTTATATCTCTAAGCAGCTGAACAAGCTCCTCCTGTTCCTAACCTTTGCTGATGTATTTCGCTGTTTATCAGATGGCCAGATACTGCCCTCTTCACAAAACCCAGCCCCTCGGCTTTGGTTATTCAGAATTTTCAATTGTGTAGCATGACCTTCACGCTTGGCTTAGTTTCATCCAGTGTTAAGCTTAAATGAGGCAAACTGTCTGATTCCTAAAGAGATAAATGAATAGGACCCAATTTGCCAACTTCAGGCTCTTTCAGGCAAGATTAAGGAACCTGGACTGCGTTCTGAAGCATCAAAACACAGTCTGGGAAATTTTCCTGTGATGACTTAAATCTTTGAAAGCAGGAGCCAAGCAAAGGCACACTTCAATAGAGGGCTTAACAGGGTGGATTTTCTTAGTGTGCAAGTTATCAGCTCTCACAATCAACATAGCTGTATTCTGGAATTTCTGAAGCCAGCCTCACCCACTATTTCTGTAATAACTTAGCATTTGTGACATTACTAATACAAATACTTCCTTTTTTAAATCTCTTTGTCTTCAGGTTAAAACGAACTCTGTCAGTCACAGCAAATACTATGGGAGAGCACAATTACCCATTCTGACTCCCATCAATTACAACAGGAGGCATGGGGCTTAAAAAGGGCACAGATATTTCTTGGAAAGATAGCTGATTTGGAGACTCCAACGATGTGGTGACACCACTAGAGCTGGGTTCGGAACAATCTTCAGTCTTCAGGGGAATCTTCATTTCTGAAGAAGAGTCATACCAAACTCAAAATGCTGTTTCTCTCTCCACTGATCCTGCCAGACCTGTTCTTTCTTTTGATGCTGAGCCTTCAGCTGCCTGGCTCCTAATCTCAGGGACATCCTCCCTCATCCTCTCTACCTCCGTAACTCTTCCCCGCTTTTAAGATGCTCCTTAAAACCTAGCTCTTTGACTTGTCAAATAATAGACCAGCGCCTCACAATCTACCTGAAAAGTACCACATATTGCTTGGTGATGTGTGTTTTTACAACACTCCTGTGAAATATCTCGGTACATTTTGTGAGGTTAAAGGTGCTACACAGATATAAGGATATCCTGCCAGACCTGTTGAGTTTCTCCAGCAATTTCTATGTTCATTTCAAATTTACAGCACCCGCAGTATTATGATTTCATGTCTGTTAAACTTTGATACCATGAGAACTTTTAGTGCAGTGTCACCTTTCAATCTTGCCTTTGACTGGTCAAGATAAAATAGTGTTGAATTCATTTTCAATTGACAACAACTTATATCTTTGTAGCACCTTTAACCTCACAAAATGTACCAAGATATTTCACAGGAGTCTTATAAAAACACACTTCACCAAGCCATATGTGGTACTTTTCAGGTAGATTGTGAGGTGCTGGTCTATTATTTGACAAGTCAAAGTGCTAGGTTTTAAGGAGCATCTTAAAAGCGGGGAATGAGTTACTGAGGTAGAGAGGACAAGGGAGGATGTCCCTGAGATTAGGAGCCAGGCAGCTGAATGCTCAGCCACGAAAAGAAAGAACGATTGATATTGGGAACACTCCCCTGAAGGGGACACCAGTATAGCTGGTGAACGAGGCATGCTGGACCAACTTGTAGAAGGTTGTGGAATTGGAGCACTTTTGCAGGGATAGGGGAGCTCTTGGAGGGATTTAAAAACAAGTATGAGGAACTTAAGATCAAACCGTGACCTAATGCAGATCAGCGAGCAGAGCTGACAGGGGAATGGGGACGTGATGTGAGTTAGTACCCAGAGTTTTGGATGACATCAAGTTTCTGTGGGTGAAACAAGGGAGGCTGGCCACGTGTGTATTGGAATAGTCCAATCTAGAAGCAGCAAAAGAGAAGAACGAGGGATTCAGTCACAAATTACCTGAGACAGAAGCCAAGCCAGGTACTGAAGTGAAAATAGATGGTGTGAGAGTTAAAATTGCTTCAAATAATTTATATTTGATGCATTACAGCAAAAACATTTTAAATCATTATGCAGCACCAGGTCTTGTTGCAACATAAGACTATTTATCAATCTCTGACTCCCTCTCACTCAATTTGTTTCCTCTCCCTGTGATATAGTCGGGCTATATAATTGCTCCCTAATCCCAAGATCTGCTCCATCTCTGGGCAAGACAGTGAAGGCCTCCACTGCAATTATTCACTTCACCTCTGCTTTGAAGCATTGACAAGCCTTGTAAATCTCTGGAAAACAGGCAAAATAAGATCAAGTTTGATGAAGAGAGGAGGCTCACAAAGGGAGCTGCTGGGTGCAGGTACTGCATTGAGTTTAGAAGATGGGTCTAATGTTCGCCTTGGTTTTATGAAAGCAGGCAATGAGTAGCCAAATTCCAAACTGGTGAGAATCCTTCTCCAATGGTCGAGGCTATTGAGAAGCTACCTCTCACATGTCTGTATTACCCAAGTGAATCTCATAAAATAAATGCTTGCTCTATGGGGCACAATGGCAAATGCTGCAGATGCTGGGGATCTGCATCACAAACAGGAGATGTGAACAAAGAGGAATAAGCCATTCATCCACCTTTCACAGCTGATCTGATTGTAACCTCACATCTCCGATAACCTTTCACCTCTTGTTCAACAAGAAACGAACTTTGTAGTGAATGAAACCTTTGAAGAGCAGGTGTGCATGCTGGAATGGATAGAGATAGAGGAAGCTGATGTGCTGAAAATTTTGTCAAACATTAAGATTGACAAGTCGCCAGGCCCAGACTAGATTTGTCTTCGGCTGCTTTGGGAAGCGAGAAATGCAATGGCTTCGCCACTTGTGAGGATCTTTGCATCCTCGCTCTCCACTGGAGTCGTACCTGAGGACTGGAGAGAGGCAAATGTAATTCCTCTCTTCAAGAAAGGAAATCGGGAAATCCCCGGCAATTACAGACTAGTAAGTCTCACGTCTGTCGTCTGCAAGATGTTAGAAAGGATTCTGAGGGATAGGAATTACGACCATCTGGAAGAGCATGGCTTGATCAAATGCAGTCAACACGGCTTTGTGAGGGGCAGGTCATGCCTCACAAACCTTATCGAGTTCTTTGAGGATGCGACTAGAAAAGTTGATGAGGGTCGAGCTGTGGATGTGGTGTATACGGACTTCAGTAAGGCATTTGATAAGGTTCCCCATGGTAGGCTCATTCAGAAGGTCAGGAGGAATGGGATACAGGGGAACTTAGCTGTCTGGATACAGAATTGGCTGGCCAACAGAAGGCAGCGAGTGGTAGTAGAAGGAAAATATTCTGCCTGGAAGTCAGTGGTGAGTGGTGTTCCACAGGGCTCTGTCCTTGGGCCTCTACTGTTTGTAATTTTTATTAATGATTTGGATGAGGGGATTGAAGGATGGGTCAGCAAGTTTGCAGACGACACAAAGGTTGGAGGTGTCGTTGACAGTATAGAGGGCTGTTGTAGGCTGCAGCGGGTCATTGGCAGGATGCAGAGATGGGCTGAGAGGTGGCAGATGGAGTTCAACCTGGATAAATGCGAGGTGATGCATTTTGGAAGGTCGAATTTGAAAGCTGAGTACAGGATTAAGGATAGGATTCTTGGCAGTGTGGAGGAACAGAGGGATCTTGGTGTGCAGATACATAGATCCCTTAAAATGGCCACCCAAGTGGACAGGGTTGTTAAGAAAGCATATGGTGTTTTGGCTTTCATTAACAGGGGGATTGAGTTTAAGAGTCGTGAGATCTTGTTGCAGCTCTATAAAACTTTGGTTAGACCGCACTTGGAATACTGCGTCCAGTTCTGGTCGCCGTATTATAGGAAAGATGTGGATGCTTTGGAGAGGGTTCAGAGGAGGTTTACCAGGATGCTGCCTGGACTGGAGGGCTTATCTTAAGAAGAGAGGTTGACTGAGCTCGGACTTTTTTCATTGGAGAAAAGGAGGAGGAGAGGGGACCTAACTGAGGTATACAAGATAATGAGAGGCATAGATAGAGTTGATAGCCAGAGACTATTTCCCAGGGCAGAAATGGCTAACACGAGGGGTCATAGTTTTAAGCTGGTTGGAGGAAAGTATAGAGGGGATGTCAGAGGCGGGTTCTTTACACAGAGAGTTGTGAGAGCATGGAATGCGTTGCCAGCAGCAGTTGTGGAAGCAAGGTCATTGGGGTCATTTAAGAGACTGCTGGACATGCATATGGTCACAGAAATTTGAGGGTGCATACATGAGGATCAACGGTGGGCACAACATCGTGGGCTGAAGGGCCTGTTCTGTGCTGTACTGTTCTATGTTCTATGTTCTATGTAAGAATGGGTCTGCCCCTGCTTTAAAATTATCCAAAGGCTCTCCTTCCACCATTTTCTCAGGGAGAGTTCTAAAGACTCTCTGCCTGCTCTGAGAAAATAAAATTACCTCGTCTCTGTTCTAAATAGGCAAACCCTGTGTTTTAAACAGAGATTCCCGAGCCAAAGACTCTCCCATTAGAGGTTACACTCTCTCCAAATCTGCCCTGTCAGCATCATCATCATGTGCTGTTAGCTGTCCTCAGTACCGGCTGGACCTGTGTACTGATCTTTTGCAATTCATGCATGAGGAGACCTCGATCCCTCCCCATCTCTCACTATTTGAAGAAGCTCCTGAGGGGCGCCTTCCTTATGCAGAGGAAGGGCCAGCTCATCACCATCAATGATGTCTGCGCTATCAGCCCCGAAAGGGAGAGGAGGCAAAAAAAGCCAAACAGCCTCTACTTTTTACGGTCTTGTGAAGTTCGAATTACACCATGGTTAAGATGCGATGGGCGTCTCGCTGCATATTATAGATCGGATTGTTGGATCTACTGGGCTCCAGGCTTAACCTTGTCAGAGATGGCGATGCACAGATCCATACTTCAGTTTAAGGAGCTTTCTCCTGAGTGTGAGAGATTGTAGGTTGAAAGGTTCACAATAAAGCAGCAGAATCTGAAATGAATTTATGTTCCCTGATATCCTACACGACTATCTCAGTGAGTAATTGAACAAAGCTGTTCAGGAATTCCACATGAAGGATTTTGCTTCCAGGGAAGGGATGCTGGCAGGGATGTCGAATCGAAGAGATAAAGAGGATGCAATGAAAATGTGAAGGGTTGATTTTGGTAACAAAAGAAAGTCACAGCTGGGAATACCGGCATGTCTTCAATCCCGTACTGCTGCTAAATGCATGCTTCAGCCACTCAGTGAATGGATCTTATCTACATCTCGTGACATGGACCTTCCTGTTGCAAGTCAAATTTTGGGTGTCATCCTGAACTAAAGAGCTATCCCACCAGCTGATGGTGTCTCCTTGTTTCCAAATCTTGAAAGGACCCCCACTTCCTCATTCATCCTCTTCAATACAACATAAGATCAGAGAACAATCGCCCCACTGCAAGAGACCATTGACCCATCAAGCTGCTGCTAGATATGTGCAAGAAGAGTCCCACTCCCCCGGCCTTGTCCCATGGACCCGCATTTTGTTAACCCTTTAGTTGCTTATTCAATTCCATTTTGGGAGCGTTTATGAATCTGCCACACTTCCTCTTCATAAAGACATGGTGCATAAATATCTGAGATAATGGGGACTGCAGATGCTGGAGAATCGGATATAACAAAGTGTGGAGCTGGATGAACACAGCAGGTCAAGCAGCATCTTAGGAGCACAAAAGCTGACGTTTCGGGCCTAGACCCTTCACCAGACCCTCTGAAGAAGGGTCTAGGCCTGAAACGTCAGCTTTTGTGCTCCTGAGATGCTGCTTGGCCTGCTGTGTTCATCCAGCTTCACACTTTGTTATCTTGGTGCATAAATATGTTTTTTTTTAATGACCTCTGCCCAGCTTCCGTTACCAATCCCCCTTAAACCTGTGCCCCTTGTTTCATGGCAATTCTGCCACTGTGAACAGGTTCTTTTCACTTTAACCCCTCACGACTTTAAACACCTCAATCAAGAAGATCACACAATCGCAGGAGGGAGGAGAAGGGGAAGGGGTGACAGAACAAATGAAGACAGCATTTTATTTAAAAAATTGGTCACGGGGTCTGGGCATATGCTGGCTACGTCAACATTTATTGACCATCCCTAATTGCCCAGAGGGGCAGTTGAGAGTCAATCACATTGCTGTGGTTCTTGACTCACATGTAGGCCAGACCAGGTGAGGTCAACAGATTTCCCTAAAGGACATTAGTGAGCCAGATGGGGATTTTCTCTCACTAATAAACATTGGAGGGTTATCATTAGACTCCTCTTTCTTGACTTTTATTGAATTCAAATTCCACAGTTCACCGTGGCAGGATTAGAACCCATGCCCCAGAATATTACTCGGGTCTCTGGATTAATAGTTTAGTACCACTAGGGTATCACCTCCCAGTGCTGAAAAAAAGAGATGCTCCAGAAGCAATAAGGACAGTTTTGATTCAGCCAGAGCTAAGAAGCATAAAAAAGAGACAATTAAATTGCTCAGCATAACTCAGATCTGGAATGCACTGGGCAGGGTGATATAGGTTCAATTGAGGCTTTCAGAAGGGAGTTAGCCAGTTATTTGAAAATGAAGAATGTGTAGGGTTTTCGAGAGAAGGCAGTCCAGTAGCACAGAAGGTGACATACTCAATCACAGAGTTGTCGCAGACACAATGGGCTGAATGGCTTCTTTCTGCACTGTAACAATTTGGAGACTCTATCAAATCTCTCTCAAAGCTCTTTATCTGTTCATTAGCCGTAACCCGCGACATTTCCATCCACACATAAACTACACATTGGATCCAGCATTTTTACACATGCGTCAAGTCTGTTACATAACACACTGGATATGCCTCCTTTTGAGCCTAGTGTATCCATAACTTTCACAAGCCCATCCCAACTCCATCTGTTTCCAGGATTCCCTTTGTGTGTAACCATGGGACCACAATTCTTAAGCTCAATGAATGGCCTCTTTGTGACATTAACCCACTTGTACTAAATCCTTGACCAGAAATCCAGCAGCAATGAAAAAAAAACAGACACCCACTGAAAGAAGCATTTAGACAAAATTAAAAATGGTGTGCTGTTATAAGAAAGAATAATTTACTCCAAATTGCAATCGAGGTAGAGACTCTAGTGTGAATTAAAAGCAAATCAGGTAAGTATTTCATAATTAAGAATCTACAAGGATAGATTTATTTAGAGAATAAACTGGCCCATTAGTTCAATATCTTTGACAATGTAATGTAAATGATTCTTAACGGCAGAGTTTATCTATATGGTTATGATTATAGTAGGAAGGCCATTCAGCCTGTCTAGCTACTTTCACCATTCTAGACCATTTTCTTGCACTATTCCCATATCCCTCAATGGTGTCAGTGTCTAGAAATTTATAGATCTCTAACAGTGACTGAACTTCCACAACAACGGCTGTGTCAGAGAATTCCAGAGATTCACTATCCTTTGGGTGAACAATTTCCCCTCCTCATCTCAGACCTAAATGGTCTGCTCCTCATTCTGAGCCCTGGTTCGAGACCCAGCCCCAAACAGTGGCTGCTATCAGTGTTACAAGACCACCCGATAGGCCTTCATAAGCCTTGTGACGTTTTTAATGGAGGAAGAAGAAATCAATTAATTATTGGCCTGATCACAAAGCCCTGGGATTATGGAGCAAAATGAAAAATTGCTGGAGAAACACAGCAGGTCTGGCAGTATCTGTGGAGAGGAAAACAGCGTTAACATTTCGAGTCCAGTGATCCTTCTTCAGAACCTGGACTTAAACCATAACTCCCTTTCTCTTTCCACTGATGCTGCCAGGCTTGGTGAGTTTCTCCAGCAATTTCGGTTCTTGTTTCAGATTTCCAGCATTCACAGGCCTTTATTTAACCGTGGAATTACAGCCTTGTTACAGTCTAAATCGGCTGATACAATGAAATGACCTTTGAGGTTGGAGTGGAGCCTAAATTCAGATATCAAATCCAATGGGTCAAGTAAAGTCCACTCAATCCCATTGGGATGGATCATGCAGCCAGGCCTACCACCCACACTCAAAACTCTGCCACAGAAACATTCCCCAATTATTCATTCTCCAATATAATAGTGACGTCAAAAATACTTTAAAATGATTTAAAAATAAAGGTGCTCATTCCCATTAAGTTTTTAGACAAGTAGAATAGAATAACAATTCACTGTTGTGTGAAATTTTACAGAAAAAATACGGTGAAAAGATTTACGAGTCGCCGTATCACCACATCTAAATTATCGACCAAAGTCATAAGTAAAATGGAAAAAAGAAGTAAAAGTTCATCACAGTTCAAATAACGGCTCCAGGGTTCAGATATGCTGGAGAACAGAGCTGAGACAGCCGCACAGGGCCGGGCTGAGACAGACACACCAGGCCGGGCTGAGACTGTCACACAGGGCCAGACCGAGACTGTCACACAGGGCCGGACCGAGACTGTCACACAGGGCCAGGCCGAGACTGTCACACAGGGCCGGGCCGAGACTGTCACACAGGGCCAGGCCGAGACTGTCACACAGGGCCAGGCCGAGACAGTCACACAGGGCCGGACCAAGACTGTCACACAGGGCCAGGCTGAGACTGTCACACAGGGCCAGGCCGAGACAGTCACACAGGGCCGGACCAAGATTGTCACACAGGGCCAGGCCGAGACAGTCACACAGGGCCGGGCCGAGACTGTCACACAGGGCCAAGACTAAGACTGTCACACAGGGCCGGGCCGAGACCGTCACACAGGGCCGGGCTGAGACAACCACACTAGGCCAGGCCGAGACTGTTACACAGAACCAGGCTGAGACTTTTACACAGGGCCGAGACCATCACACAGGGCCAAGACTGTCACACATGGCCAAGACTGTCACACAGGGCCGAGACTGTCACACAGGGCCGAGAGGGTCACACAGGGCCAGGCCGAGACTGTTACACAGGGCCGGGCCGAGACTGTTACGCAGGGCCGGGCCAAGACCGTCACACAGGGCTGAGACTGTCACACAGGGCCAGGCCGAGACTGTCACACAGAACCTGACCAAGACTGTTACGCAGGGCTGGACCGAGAGCGTCACACAGGGCTGGGCCGAGACCGTCACACAGGGCCGGGCCGAGACTGTTACACAGGGCAGGGCTGAGTGCGTCACACAGAACCGGACCAAGACTGTTACACAGGGCCAGGCCGAGAGCGTCACACAGGGCCGAGACCGTCACACAGGGCCGGGCCGAGACTGTTGCACAGGGCCGAGACCGTCACACAGGGCCGGGCTGAGAACGTTGCACAGGGCCGGGCCGAGACCGTCACCAAGGGCCAGGCCGACACCGTTACACAGGGCCGGGCTGAGACCGTCACACAGGGCTGGGCCGAGACCGTCACACCGGGCTGGTCCGAGACCGTCACACAGGGCTGGGCCGGGACCGCCACACAGGGCTGAGACTGTCACACATGGCCGGGCCGAGACTGTCACACTGAACCGGACCAAGACTGTTACACAGGGCCGGGCCAAGACCGCCACACTGAGCCGGGCCGAGACCATCACACAGGGCCGGTCCGAGACTGTCACACAGGGCCAGGCCGAGCCAGCCACACAGGGCCGAGCCGAGACCGTCGCACAGGGCTGAGCTGAGACTGTCACACAGGGCTGGGCCAAGACTGAAACGCAGGGCTGAGACTGTCACACAGGACCAGGCTGAGACCCTCATACAGGGCCGGGCCGAGACCGTCACACAGGGCCGGGCCGAGACCGTCCCACAGGTCCGGGCCAAGACTGTCCCACAGGGCCGGACCAAGACTGTCTCACAGGGCCGGGCTGAGACACAACTTGAGATATCTGCTAAGCTGAGACTGGCCCACCATGCCAAGACAAGACCATCATGACCGCTTGGGTTTTCCATACAGTGAGACCATCCCATCAGGCACCAGGCCTACACTGCTGCTCCAAGCCACCTCATCGCTGGTCCTGAGCTGGGAGAAGGCAACTTCCACTGTAGTCATTAAAAGAAGGTAAGGTACAATAAGAAATTGAAACATTAAAGAAAAAGCATGGAAGGAAAAGTAGATGGAGTGGACGAGCTCTGGACTCTTGGACTGAGGAGCCCGCACGTTACATTGCTACTCCACTGCCATTCTGAAAACAAAGTACTTAGTATTGTGGAAAGGTGCATTGAGATAGCACCTTAACTGGTGTTTTCACATCTGAAGGACTGCATTTCCAACAGTGTGGCACTCCTTCAGTACTGCACAGGTTGGGATTAAATCTCTGAAGTATGGCTTGAGCAAGAGCTTTACTGTAGCCTGGCCAATATTTCTAGATTGTTCTAATTATATTTCAAGATGTTAGAATTTATCATCAGTCACTATTGCCAGGTATTATGTAACAGTGCCGGTGTTTTGCTTGGGCGTAGGATTCGGAAAGGTGCAAAAACATCCCCATTCAGAAAAAAACAGGCTCTCAAATGTCTCAAAATGCTTCACAGGAAATAAACCAGTCTGCAGTCTGTGCTAATGTGGAGGCAAATGCAGTCTCCATTTTTTAAACAGCAACGTGCAGAGGAAGAATGATGGTCTTCGGCACTGTCCCCCTCAGTCAGGCCGAACTCGGTCACACAGAGCTCGATGTCAAACTCAGAGACCTGTCGATCACCATGACTGTACTGGCACTGAGATTTTTTTTCTCATCATTTTTGTGGGGTGTGAGCGTCGTTGGCTGGGCCCAGCATTTATTGTCCATCCCTAGTTGCTCCTTGAGAAGGTGGTGGTGAGCTGCCTTCTTGATCCACTGCAGTCCTCCTGCTGCAGGTCGACCTACAGTGCCTTTAAGGACGGAATTCCAGGATTTTGACCCAAATGTCCAGCTGTTATAGAAAACAGACCTGAAGGCAATGAAACAAGTGTGTGAGGTGCAGTCTCTGCTGTAACAAATGCAACAGGGGAGCCTGCCTCATGTTAAGCTCCTACAACATGAGATATCTGACAAATCAGTTTGGTCAGGTGGAGCTGGTTGAGGTATAAACGCTGCTCTGGGAGGGCCCAGGGAAGCGGATCTGTGAAATGGAATCCATTATGCTGACCTCGGTTTCGAATCACAAGCAAAGGACAGCATTTCCAACAGTGCAACACTCCTTCAGAACTGCACCGTCCAGTCAGGTCAGGATTAAATCTCTGAAGTATGGCTTGAGCAAGAAATTCCTTGCAGCCTGGCAAAAATTTCTAGATTGCTCTAATTACATTTCAAGATGTTGGAATTTATCACTTTTTCCAGGTTATTGTACAACAGTGCAGGTGTTTTGCTTGCATTTAGGATTCAGAAAGGTGCAAAAACATTTCCCTTCAGAAAGAAACATTTTTCACTTCAACAAATTTTAAACAAAGACACTGTTGGAATATATTTATATCCCTGAAGCAACTAATCCCTAATCTTTTGCGGTTTATTTTTAACCTGGCAGAGCACCAGGACAGATGAACCTGCTTTCAATTATGTCATCTCCATGCCTATTTGTGGTCATAAAGGAAACAGAAATACTTTTTTGAACGATGCGTCTCCTCTGCTGAACTCCAGCCACACAAGTGCTGGGGACCCTGCAGTTTGCCTCGTCCCTGCTTCAAAGCAAAGGAGGACTTGCATTTATATATCGCCCCCCCCACCCCCCGCGACAACAGGATGCCCGGAGCAGTTTGCTGCCAACAAGCCACCAACTTAGGCTTCACTCCTTCCACCACCGGTGTGCAGTGTATATAAGATGCATTCTTCGAAACTCCAAAAAACAGGAGAAGAAGAAGAAGCTGAGGAAGGGTCCAAAACTGAAACGTCAGCTTTCCCGCTCCTCTGATGCTGCCTGGCCTGCTGTTGTACCTCCAGCTCCACACTGTGTACCTCCAGCCCCACACTGTGTTCCTCCTGCTCCACACTGTGTTCCTCCAGCCCCACATTGTGTTCCTCCAGCCCCACACGGTGTTCCTCCAGTTCCACACTGTGTTCCTCCAGCCCCACACTGTGTTCCTCCAGCCCCACACTGTGTACCTCCAGCCCCACACTGTGTTCCTCCAGCCCCACACTGTGTTCCTCCAGCTCCACACTGTGTTCCTCCAGCCCCACACTGTGTACCTCCAGCCCCACACTGTGTTTCTCCAGCTCCACACTGTGTTCCTCCTGCTCCACACTGTGTTGCTCCAGCCCCACACTGTGTTCCTGCAGTCCCACACTGTGTTCCTCCTGTTCCACACTGTGTTGCTCCAGCCCCACACTGTGTTCCTCCAGCCCCACATTGTGTTCCTCCAGCCCCACACGGTGTTCCTCCAGTTCCACACTGTGTTCCTCCAGCCCCACACTCTGTTCCTCCAGCCCCACACTGTGTACCTCCAGCCCCACACTGTGTTCCTCCAGCTCCACACTGTGTACCTCCAGCCCCACACTGTATTCCTCCAGTTCCACACTGTGTTCCTCCAGTTCCACACTGTGTTCCTCCAGCCGCACACTGTGTTTCTCCAGCTCCACACTGTGTTCCTCCAGCTCCACACTGTGTTCCTCCAGTTCCACACTGTGTTCCGCCTGTTCCACGCTGTGTGCCTCCAGCCCCACACTGTGTTGCTCCTGTTCAACACTGTGTTCCGCCAGCCCCACACTGTGTTCCTCCAGTTCCATACAGTGTTCCTCCAGCCCCACACTGTGTACCTCCAGCCCCACACTGTGTTTCTCCAGCTCCACACTGTGTTCCTCCTGCTCCACACTGTGTTCCTCCAGCCCCACACAGTGTTCTTCCAGCCCCACACTGTGTTCCTCCAGCCCCACACTGTGTTCCTCCTGCTCCACACTGTGTTCCTCCAGTTCCACACTGTGTTCCTCCAGCCCCACACTGTGTTCCTCCAGCCCCACACTGTGTTCCTCCAGCTCCACACTGTGTTCCTCCAGCTCCACACAGTGTTCCTCCAGCCCCACACTGTGTTCCTCCAGCTCCACACTGTGTTCCTCCAGTTCCACACTGTGTTCCTCCAGCCCCACACTGTGTTCCTCCAGCTCCACACTGTGTTCCTCCAGTTCCACACAGTGCTCCTCCAGCCCCACACTGTGTTCCTCCTGCTCCACACTGTGTTCCTCCTGCTCCACACTGTGTTCCTCCAGCCCCACACTGTGTTCCTCCAGCTCCACACTGTGTTCCTCCAGTTCCACACTGTGTTCCTCCAGCCCCACACTGTGTTCCTCCTGCTCCACACTGTGTTCCTCCAGCCCCACACTGTGTTCCTCCAGCCCCACACTGTGTTCCTCCTGCTCCACACTGTGTTCCTCCAGCCGCACACTGTGTTCCTCCAGCTCCACACTGTGTTCCTCTAGCCCCACATTGTGTTCCTCCAGCCCCACACTGTGTTCCTCCTGCTCCACACTGTGTTCCTCCAGCCCCACATTGTGTTCCTCCAGCCCCACACGGTGTTCCTCCAGTTCCACACTGTGTTCCTCCAGCCCCACACTGTGTTCCTCCAGCCCCACACTGTGTACCTCCAGCCCCACACTGTGTTCCTCCAGCCCCACACTGTGTTCCTCCAGCTCCACACTGTGTTCCTCCAGCCCCACACTGTGTACCTCCAGCCCCACACTGTGTTTCTCCAGCTCCACACTGTGTTCCTCCTGCTCCACACTGTGTTGCTCCAGCCCCACACTGTGTTCCTGCAGTCCCACACTGTGTTCCTCCTGTTCCACACTGTGTTGCTCCAGCCCCACACTGTGTTCCTCCAGCCCCACATTGTGTTCCTCCAGCCCCACACGGTGTTCCTCCAGTTCCACACTGTGTTCCTCCAGCCCCACACTCTGTTCCTCCAGCCCCACACTGTGTACCTCCAGCCCCACACTGTGTTCCTCCAGCTCCACACTGTGTACCTCCAGCCCCACACTGTATTCCTCCAGTTCCACACTGTGTTCCTCCAGTTCCACACTGTGTTCCTCCAGCCGCACACTGTGTTTCTCCAGCTCCACACTGTGTTCCTCCAGCTCCACACTGTGTTCCTCCAGTTCCACACTGTGTTCCGCCTGTTCCACGCTGTGTGCCTCCAGCCCCACACTGTGTTGCTCCTGTTCAACACTGTGTTCCGCCAGCCCCACACTGTGTTCCTCCAGTTCCATACAGTGTTCCTCCAGCCCCACACTGTGTACCTCCAGCCCCACACTGTGTTTCTCCAGCTCCACACTGTGTTCCTCCTGCTCCACACTGTGTTCCTCCAGCCCCACACAGTGTTCTTCCAGCCCCACACTGTGTTCCTCCAGCCCCACACTGTGTTCCTCCTGCTCCACACTGTGTTCCTCCAGTTCCACACTGTGTTCCTCCAGCCCCACACTGTGTTCCTCCAGCCCCACACTGTGTTCCTCCAGCTCCACACTGTGTTCCTCCAGCTCCACACAGTGTTCCTCCAGCCCCACACTGTGTTCCTCCAGCTCCACACTGTGTTCCTCCAGTTCCACACTGTGTTCCTCCAGCCCCACACTGTGTTCCTCCAGCTCCACACTGTGTTCCTCCAGTTCCACACAGTGCTCCTCCAGCCCCACACTGTGTTCCTCCTGCTCCACACTGTGTTCCTCCTGCTCCACACTGTGTTCCTCCAGCCCCACACTGTGTTCCTCCAGCTCCACACTGTGTTCCTCCAGTTCCACACTGTGTTCCTCCAGCCCCACACTGTGTTCCTCCTGCTCCACACTGTGTTCCTCCAGCCCCACACTGTGTTCCTCCAGCCCCACACTGTGTTCCTCCTGCTCCACACTGTGTTCCTCCAGCCGCACACTGTGTTCCTCCAGCTCCACACTGTGTTCCTCTAGCCCCACATTGTGTTCCTCCAGCCCCACACTGTGTTCCTCCTGCTCCACACTGTGTTCCTCCTGCTCCACATTGTGTTCCTCCAGCCCCACACTGTGTTCCTCCTGTTCCACACTGTGTTCCTCCAGGCCCACACTGTGTTCCTACAGCCCCACACTGTGTTCCTCCAGCCGCACACTGTGTTCCTCCAGTTCCACATTGTGTTCCTCCAGCCCCACACTGTGTTCCTCCAGCTCCACACTGTGTTCCTCCTGCTCCACACTGTGTTCCTCCAGCTCCACACTGTGTTCCTCCAGCCCCACACTGTGTTCTTCCAGCCCCACACTGTGTTCCTCCAGTTCCACACTGTGTTCTTCCAGCCCCACACTGTGTTCCTCCAGCTCCACACTGTGTTCCTCCAGCTCCACAATGTGTTCCTGTTCCACACTGTGTTCTTCCAGCCCCACGCTGTGTTCCTCCTGCTCCGCACTGTGTTCCTCCTGCTCCGCACTGTGTTCCTCCAGCTCCACACTGTGTTCCTGCTCCACGCTCTGTTCCTCCAGCTGCACACTGTGTTATCTCTGACTGCAGCACTGGCAGTTCTTACTATCACAGCTTCAGAACCCACAGTCTCTATGAACTAAAAGGATAAGGGCAGCATTTCCACAGGAACACCGTGTCCCGCATGTTGCCTTCGAACTCACACTGACTTGGAACTTGTCACTACCAGTGACAATTCTCACAATGTCACTGGGTCAAAATCCTGGAACTCGCTGCTCCCAGTGCTGTGAATATACCTACTGTATATGAAGTCTGACAGCTCAAGCTAGTGGCTCACTACTGAGCTCATAAAGGGTGTTTGACTTGGGTTGCAAATTGGAGACAACCTCGCTAGCGATACATATCTTATAGGTGAGAATATACAGGAAGTATTGTGCTGAAGTGTAGTCACTGTTGTAAACAATGAAATGCAGCAGCTAATGTGCTCACACCTCGCTCCCCCAGACAGCACATGTTAAAGATCAGATCATCTTCTTTGAGTGTTCCACCACTTCTGCACCCGCCGAGAAAGGAAATGGGACCTTGGATTAATGACTCCTACAAAAGACAGCAGCCAACAGTGCCGTGCTTCCTCAGCACTTACACCACAGTCTCATCCTTGATGTTTGTTCTCTAGTCCAGGACTGACTGGTCCACGCCGACCAGGTCTCCCAAAGTGAACAATTTCCCCGTACGCGAATTTCCCATTACAGGGAACAATTTCTCCGTTCTCTGAAGAAGGGTCCAGACCTGAAAAGTCAGCTTTCCTGCTCCTCTGATGCTGCCTGGCCTGCTGTGTTCATCCAGCTCCACACCTTGTTATCTCAATTTCCCATATCCCTGTGTTTGGCCCATATCCCTCTCAACCTTTATTATCTGTGCCCCTGTCCAAATGTCTTTTAAATGTTTTAATTGTACCTGCCTCTAGCTCTTCCTCCGGCAGCTCATTCCCCTTACGCACCACTGTCTGTGGGATAAAGTTGCCCCTTTAGTCCCTTTTAAATCTTTCCCCTCTCACCTAAAACCTATGCCCCTCTAGTCTGGATTCCTCTACCCTGGGGAAAGGACTTTGACTGCTCGCACTATCCATGCCCCTCATGATTTTATAAACCTCTATAAGGTTACCCCTCAGCGTCCTATGCTCCAGAGAAAATAGCCCCAGCCTATTGAGCATCTCCTTTTAACACAAACCTTCCGGTCTCAACAGTATCTTTGTAAATCTTTTTTTGAACCGTCTCCCATTCAGAAACACCCTTCCTACTGCAGCGCGACCGATACTGTACGCCGTACTCCAAATGTGGCCTTATCAATATCTTGCAACAGCTGTAACATGACATCCCAACTCCTGTGCACAATGCACGATGAAGGCAAACATACCAAACTCCTTCACCACCCTTTCTACCTGCAACATCACTCTCAAGGAACTATATACCTGCACCCCTAGCTCTCTCCCCGTTCGACAACGGTCCACAGCACCCTGAAATTAACTGTAAGTCCTGCCCTGGTTTGTCTTGCCAAATGCAACACCTTGTATTTATCTGCATTAAACTCCATGTGTCATTGCTCAGCCTGCTGGGCCAGTTGATCAAGATTTTGCTGCAATCTTTGGTAAATTTCTTTACTGTCCATATATTACACGTCCTTCTAGCTCAGAGGTGAGATTGTTACCAACTGAACCATAGCTGGTGCGCATGGGACAAGAATGAATCAGTTTCACTGTTCAATGTAACACCCACTTATAGTGTCTACTCATTCCGAGGGAGGAGAGCTTTGCATGTAACAAATTGTTGAGGGGCAAGTTCTATTGGGGAAGTAATGACACTGTTCAGTGAGAGTTAGGGTGGGCAATGGGAGGTAGTGGTATTATCGCTGGGCTGTTAATCCAGAGACCCAGATAATCTTCTGGAGACCCGGGTTCGAATCCAGCCAGGGCAGATGGTGGAATTTGAATTCAATAAAATATCTGGAATTAAGTATCTAATGATGACCATGATTCCATTGTCAGTTGTTGGAAAAACCCACCTGCTTCACTAATGCCCTTTGGGGAAGGAAACTGCCATCCTTACCTGGTCTGGCCTACATGTGACTCCAGACCCACAGCAATGTGGTTGACTCTCAACTGCCCTCTGGGCAATTAGGGATGGACAATAAATGCTGCCCGGCCAGCGATACCCTGTTCCCTGTAATGAATAAAAGAAAAGTCTTGACGGGAAGCTCATCTACCTCTACTTTTAAGTTAATGTGTATGGTTGTGGTAAATTACACAGACACTTCTGTATGTGAATATCCGATGTGTGAAAGAAAGAAGTTACATCTATATAGCACCTTTCACGATCTCAGATTGTCCTTCAGTACTTCACAGTTGAGGCAAGTCCCTTCGTAGAAAAGCCAACATTGGCTTGTAAGAACTGCAGCACTCAATGTGTACACAGCAAGATCCCACTGAAAGCAATGTGATCATGGTCAGCTCACCTGTTGGGGGATGCATAATTATTATCCAGGACTCTCGTAAAAACTCAGAGCCGAGGATTAGAGGACAATCCCACTTGGTGTGGGGGGGTGGTGGCTGGGGGGTGGTTGTTTTGGGGCCATGTGTATTCCTGTCCCGGTCTGCACCCCTCTCTCACTCTAGGACCCTGCTGAGCCTGGTCTTCACTCAGCTGACAATCCCGTCATACAGTGGTGGGGGGGGGGGGTGTCACTGATAAAATGCCAAAGGTGCCACAAAAAGGCCCACTGCCGGGCTATTAATTATATAAATCGGTTGCCTACTGCTAGGCTTTTCTGTTCTGAGTGAAATGACACAACGGTCGGACCATCAGGAAGCCAATCTGACCCAGCATCCCGCGATGTTAACACCGCTATAATAAAATGTGAGGCTGGATGAACACAGCAGGCCAAGCAGCATCTCAGGAGCACAAAAGCTGACGTTTCGGGCCTAGACTCTTCATCGTCTAGGCCCGAAACGTCAGCTTTTGTGCTCCTGAGATGCTGCTTGGCCTGCTGTGTTCATCCAGCCTCACACTTTATTATCTTGGAATTCTCCAGCATCTGCAGTTCCCATTATCTCTGATGTTAACACCGCTCCCCGCTTTGCCCAGCTGCTTCAACATTTATATTTTAGATTTAGATTTACATATTCGTCACACGTACTAAGTATAGTACACTGCCTCACCGGCCCGACTCTCACCGTCACTGCCTGGCCATCCTGCTCCTGCTGCCGACAAGCTCCAGCCCACACTCAATGTGTGGTTTCTCAGGACACGGCCTGTACATTCCGCTCCTGCCATGCATTTCCTGGTTGCGACCCGCATCTACACAGGGAGAGTGAAAACCCTGGCCATTGTTTCGCAGTTAATCATATATCTCTCTGTAACAACCATTCTTAGGACTCGATGGATCAAAGGGAATGAGGGAGAAAGCAGGGTATTCAGTTGGATAATCAGCCATGATCATATTGAATGGAGAAGCAGAATCAAAGGGCTCCCTGGATCACCATTTTCTCCCTGGATCACCATTTTCCTGGGCTGAAATGGAATTGAATGTCAGGAGGGATGTAGATGGACTGATCATCTGATGCCAGCCATTTGAAACAATTACCCAAAGACAGAAATCATCCCTCTCATTTCTGCCCATTCATAGAGTCACAGAGCATTCAAGTGGGGAAACAGACTGTTCGGCCCGGTCTTGCTAACAAAGATGTGTATTTGCATAGCACCAGGAACTTTCTTCTTAAAAGCACTATGGGTGTGCTAACCCCGCAGGGGTGCAGCAGTTCAAGGAGATGAGTTTACTGTCGCCTCCTCATGGCCAATTAGGTGGAAAAGAAATGGTATGGTCAATAACCCTTTACCTCTCGATAAAATATATAAAAACACAAGTAAAATTCATTTAAGTATATGTGCATTGTTTGCAAAAGGGAGATTACTCCAGGATGTAATATTTGACACCTACATTAAAATGTTAGTGTTCTAAACTTGTATACTTCCCCGTCCTCCGACTAACATGACGGTAAAAATTGAGGAGTTCAAATACATGCCAGCTGAACTTCGGCCTGTTGGAAATTATGATGTGGAGGTGCTGGTGTTGGACTGGGGTGGACACAGTCAGAAGTCACATGACACCAGGTTATAGTCCGACAGGTTTATTTGAAATCACAAGTTGTCGGGGCGCTGCCCCTTCATCAGGTGATGTGGCTTCACTCTGTAAAGCTCTGAAAGCTCGTGATGACCTAGTGCCATGTGACTTCTGACTTTGCCCACCCCAGTCTGATCCTGGCACTTCCACATCTTGAAGAATACAAGTAACAAAACCAAATAGAACAATACAGTGTTAACAAAAGTGGCTCATTTGGCCCAACACGCTCATGTTGATGTTTACGCTCCACATTAACCGTTTTCACTCCTCTTCATCTAACCCTCCTGGCATAACTTTGATTCCTTTCTTCAGAGATTGAGAAACTTCACTTGAAATGCTGCTATAGCTCTTGTCTCAAATGCTTCGCATGGCAGGAAGTTTGTCATTTTCTGGATTAAGAACCTTCTGCCAGATTAATGACTATTGTAGATTTCTGGCACCTAGTTTTGGTCTCCCTGACAATAGAGCCATTTGGATGAAATCACCTTCTATTTAGAACATTACAGCACAGTACAGGCCCTTCGGCCCTCGATGTTGTGCCAACCCGTCATACCGATCTCAAGCCCATCTAATCTACACCATTCCATGTACATCCATATGCTTATCCAATGACGACTTAAATGTACCTAGAGTTGGCGAATCTACTACCGTTGCAGGCAAAGCATTCCATTCCCTTACTACTCTCTGAGTAAAGAAACTACCTCTGACATCTGTCCTATATCTTTCACCCCTCAATTTAAAGCTATGCCCCCTCGTGCTCGCTGTCACCATCCTAGGAAAAAGGCTCTCCCTATCCACCCTATCTAACCCTCTGATTGTTTAATATGTTTCAATTAAGTCACCTCTCAACCTTCTTCTCTCTAATGAAAACAGCCTCAAGTCCCTCAGCCTCTCCTCGTAAGACCTTCCCTCCATACCAGGCAACATCCCAGTAAACCTCCTCCGCACCCTTTCCAAAGCTTCCACATCCTTCTTATAATGCGGCGACCAGAACTGTACGCAATACTCCAAGCGCGGCCGCACCAGAGTTTTGTACAGCTTCACCATAACCTCTTGGTTCCAGAACTCAATCCTCGATCATGTTTGAGTTTGTGACACTAATCAGACAGGTTGCTTTACTCTGGGTGGTAATAGGATAGGTCAGAGTCAGCATGGATTTACGAAGGGGAAATCGTGCTTGACTAATCTTCTGGAATTTTTGTTTCCTCTTTTTGAGAAACTATGGGCCCTCTTCAACATTGAACAATTACACCTGCAGATGTAACACAATATAGTGATCGCTGGCTCAACATTCATTCACATTGCATACTCCACTATGAATTGAGAATAACTGGGTTCCATATCTGCTTTTTCCAGCATTATTCCTGCACTATGTTCTTCTACCTACACTCGACTAATGCATCTCAACTCTACAAGCTCATAAAGCCATTTATCTTAAGGGACAATGTGCATTGTAACGAACAATATGCTGTTACTGATGAGGCAAGGCCATTCTGCCCATTCTCTCTTGCTAGCTTCCAAAACAAGTCAGAAGGCGCACAACACCAGGTCATAATCCAACAGGTTTATTTCAAATCACAAGCTTTCATAGTGCTGCTCCTTTGTAGGGTAAAGCCAGGTCAACTGACGAAGGGGCAGTGCTCAGAAAGCTTGTGATTTTAAATAAATCTGTTGGACTATAACCTGGTGTCGTGCGACTTCTGACTTTGGACTCGTCAAGGCATTTTGTCTTAATCTTGTGATCATGAGCACACTGGCTAACAACTGTCAAGGCCACTTGCTCATTTAACCTTGAGTTGCTCGAAGTGCCATTGTTAAGAGATTTCTTTCCTGAGGCTGTCACCCGTTAGCTGAATGGACCACACACAGACAGACTCCCTGATCCCTAACAAATAAGAGGTGTCAAGGTTGCATTTCAGCATGGAGCCGTTCATGTCAACTTTAGGTATAACCCAAACATGATTGAGCATTGTTTCAGCTAGCACAGGCCAAGCATGCTAAGCAGGTAGATTGTGCATGCCTTGGGAATGCCAACACTTTTGCCTGAGGTGCAGCCTTTTTGACCCCTGGCACCCTGTTGCACCGGCTCTCACATTTTGAACACATGATAACATCTGAGGGAACAAAGTTCAGGAGCACGATTCAACACCAAGACAAAATACCACCATCTAACATTCATTTCATAAAGCATGACCCCTTCTCCACCAACCCATTATACAGGGACATCAAAAATACCTACAAGCAAAACAGTATTAGCCAAAAGGAATGCAGGATCCAGTTATAAAGGCTCCAAATAGAATACTATTTTACCTACAACAGTGGAATTAAACTGAAATTTAGGATTTTTCAAAGGATGTAGGGGTCATTACCAAAATCATAAATGTAGGAGGGAAATGTTCCTTGCATAGTTTTGGTCAACAGAGACCAAGTGAGGGATTCAAACCCAATTTGCACCCAGTCATAAACCACTTTACACAGGCTTTAACAGAAACTAATAAAAGTAAAACACTGCAGAGGCTGGAAACCTGTAATAAAAGACAGAAATTGCTGGAAAATCTCAGCAGGTCTGGCAGCATCCATGGTGAGAGAAACAGAGTTAATGTGGCGAGTCCAGTGACTCCTCTTTGGAACAGCTGACGGATCTAAAACTCAGAGTATGCTAGTGCAGATGGTGGCCATTTGGTCCATCGAGTCTGCTCTGCTATTCAATGAGATCATGGCTGATCTGATCATCCTCAACCGCACCTTCCTATCTCTTCCCCATAATCCTTGATTCCCTTACTGATTAAAAATCTCTCTATTTCAGCCTTGATTATACTTAATGACCCAGGCATGGCAGCTCTCCGCAGTAAAGAATTCCACTGATTCACTACCCTCCAAGGGTAGAAACTTCCCCCTCATCTCCGCCTTAAATATATGACGTGTTATTCTGAGACAATGCTCTCTGATCTTAAACAAGGAAAAACATTTTTACATCTACCCTGCCAACATCTCTAAAATCTTCACTGTTTCAATAAGGTCACCTCTCATTGTTCTGAATTCCTCTCTCCCCATAAGAGAATGCCTCCATGTCTGGTAACAGCCTAGCAAACCTTTTCTGGACTGCCTCCCTTATCTTTCTTTAGGTCAGAGAGCAGAACTGCTGACAATATTTCCATGTGTGATCTAACTTGTGCCTTGTATAGTCTTGGCAAGGCTAACCTATTTTGATACTCCATTTACTCCGAAATAAAAGCTTACTGACTTTCTCCAGCACTTGCTGAGCACAATGTCACTAACTACTTCTTGATATTGCAGTCTAATTGCAGACCAAAAGATTCACATTGGCAAGTAAAGTAATTAACACAAGTTCCCAAAATGCATCTGCACATTGTCAAGTTATCCAGGTACTTAAAATGACGGAAGAGCTATTTTTTTTCCTTATCAGACTATTCAGAGATGTTATGTTATGTTATACTTCTGGGGCAAGCGGGGCTTGAACGCAGGTTCTCCTGGTACAGAGGCAAGGACATTACCATCACACGAATCTCTATCAACTTATGGCTAGCCAGGAGAAGCATTTGTGTAATGATGGATGTCCACCCATTCACTTTGTCTTCAAGCCCCCAACATGGGATGGATTCTGATTATCACATGAACTTCTCTCACTAACTCCGAACCCAACCCCCCTCCCTGCTCCTCTCCCATGAGTCACCAAATATGTTCATTCTCAAGGGGTCTTGGTAACCAATTGGAAGCTGAGCACACTCTCCGTAGACAATTTTTGACTTCCAGCCAAGCTACGTTTGCTTTTCCAGCCTAGCATTTTTCTGACGAATAAGTCAAGTTGCTTAAAGATGGGTCTTCTTCAAGGCACTGTGCCTAAATCTTCAATCTTCAGATCGACTTGAATTGCAAAATCAAACAATATTTGAGCACTGCTGCATATCTTATGTAGGGTTCTGGCTCCAGCAATTTAACATATTTTTCCTTAAAATGTTATGGTTTTGAGGTGCATTTTGGTGAGCACCTGAAAGGTCTGTGTGTTATCTGCTTCCAGCTGTACAGTTGAAATTATAGTATAATTATACGGTAAATCATATAAACAATTATATGTCAAAAATAAATTCATCGAAAATTGTTTTCAGCTCCTCTATCAAAATAATCCAGATTCTGAAAGTCTTTTTAACAGATGTCCATAATTTCTGCTCTGTACATTATATGAGCTTTGCAGATTGCATGTAACTGTCCAGGAGTATAATGGATTGGTACCTCAGGAGATCCCTAACCACTTTACAGCCAATGATGTGCAGTTGGAGTGTTGTAACTGAAAAACCACAGCTAAATTACATGCAGCAAGCTCCCATAAAGAGTGATGTAATAAATAATCAGAGAACTGTTGTTTCTAATCATGTTGGCAAAGGGGTAAATATTGGCCAAGGCATGGGGGGGGAGGAGTTTCCCCCAGTTTCTGCGAAATAGCACCCTCGCGAGTGCCTGAGAAGTTGGGCACAGTCTTGGTTAGTTCATCTACAAAAATGCCACATCTGACAGTGTCGCACTCCCTCAGTGTTTGCTCATCCAAACAGGAAATGTGGGCATCTCTGATAAGTCTGGCATTTGTGGCTCATTCCCAATGGCCCTTAATAGTTTGCTAAAGCCATTTCCGTGGGCAGTTACAAGCCACTCACTACCTCGAGGGAAGGGCCTCCATTCAAAAGCAGCAGATTGTCTTCCATAAAGTGGACATTAGTGAACCAGGTGGGTTTTTGTCAATTATAAAATGTGGTCATTGTTACTGACAGTGGCTCTCCCAATCCAGGTCATTCATTGATCTTCAGCACCATGAGCTGCCGGGATGGGATTTGGACCTGCATAACAGTAACCTGTGCCTCTACAGTAGTACCCAGCAACATTACCACTACCTCCCAACCAATACTCGCTGAGATTCGTTTGATTTATTATTGTCATAGGTAAAGTGCAGTACAGGAACATTATACAATACAAAGTGCGTTAGGCTAATGGAACAGAGCGATAGGGTACAAAGTTATAGCTGCAGAGAAAGAGCATAAAGAGCAAGATCAAAGTTAGATTTGAAACTTGAGAGGTCCATTCAACAATGGGAAAGAAGATGTTCATGAAACTGTTGGTGCGTGTGTTTAAACGCTAGTATCCCCTGCCCGTCAGAAAGTTTGAGGGAGATTATAGCCGGGGTGAGAGCAGTCTTTGATGTTGTTGGCTACCTTTCCAAGGCAGTGAGAAATATAGATGGAGTTAACAGATGGAAGGTCAGCTCGGACTGGGCCATGTTAATAACTCTCTGTCATTTCTTATAGTCCTGGGCACAGCAGTTGCTGTACCAAGCTGTGATATATCTGGATGGAATGCTTTACATGGTGCATCTATAAAAATTGGTCAGGGTCTTTGCAGACATGCTGAATTTCCTTAGCCTCCTGAGGAAGTAGAGGTGTTGTTGTGCTTTCTTGGGTTTCTTGTTCAAATTGTCACCGTGAAAGATATTAAGTTACGGCCTGGAAAGTGCTACCAGAGAATGTGGTGGAAGTAAATTCTATTGTGGTTTTCAAAACAGAATTGGACAATTGTCCATAGAGATAAAGCAATGCATGTCTCATGGGACAAAGGCAGGAATGGGTGCGTGGAGGGGTCGGCGCTGGGTAAGTTGTCAGCCGGAACAGACATGATGAGCTGAATGGCCTCCTTTGGAGCTGTAACCATTCTGTGAGCCCAAAGAAGGCAGAAGGGTCAGATCTGACTCACTAGGCTGAGACTTCAACTGACGACCCCCTGAGTCAGCGATTAGAATGTGACTCATTGAGCCAAGGCTGTAGCGCGGTTAGTGGAACATACTGTTAGTATCTACTCCCTGTACTGTTAATACTGGATTCGGCCAGAACCCGGATTGAAAATCTCCTATAATCCTTTCTGCTGTTTTTGTGGGAGATTCAGCAGACTCTATTTAAAAGAAAGACAACAACGATGCTGTATTTTTGAGCACCTTTAACGGGTGCCACATATCCCAAAGCACTTTGCAGTCAGCTAATAACTTTTTGAATAGTAATCACTGTAAGAATGTGAGGAACACAGCCATCAAGTTACACATAGCAAGGTCCCATAAACAGCAAAGGAATAATGCAACAACAAGATGTATAGAATCCTTACAGTATGGAAACAGGCCCTTTGACCCAACAAATCCACACCAGACCCTACGGGCAATTTAGCATGGCCAACCCTCTTAGCCTGCACATCTTTGGATTGTGGGAGGAAACTGGAGCACCCGGAGAAAACTCACACAAACACAGAGCGAATGTGCAACCTCCACACAGACTGTGGATCAAGGATGGAATCGAACCTGGGTCCCTGGTGCTGTGAGGCAGCAGTGCTGACCACTGAGCCACTGTAACCATACAACTGCAGGGACTTAAAAGGAACAAGATGTGACAATGAACCACATGAGGTGAGATTAGGGAAGGTGGGCAAGAAGCTTATTCAAATGGATAGGTTAGTGCAGAATTTGGACATTTCTGGAAAAAGGAAACATTTTGTCAATGCTTTTCATCCTCGTGTCATGTGGACAATTCACAAGGAATACTAAAGAAAAGGGAAACAACATGTTCAAATTGGATGAGAAAAAAGTGCTGATTGGCTAAAAAGTGGACTCTGGTTGGTAGAGACAGTACTGTGGAGAATGTGCCAGTTAGATGATGACTGACAATTAACTGCCATGCTTTGTTTAAACTTCAACTTAACAGTGATTGATCAAGGCAATGCCCTGAGAAATAATCTGCAAGAAAAAGAATTGCCCTGATGTATGCAAATTCAACAGCTTCAACAAAGAGATAATGGGAACTGCAGATGCTGGAGAATTCCAAGATAATAAAATGTGAGGCTGGATGAACACAGCAGGCCAAGCAGCATCTCAGGAGCACAAAAGCTGATGTTTCGGGCCTAGACCCTTCATCAGAGGCTCTCTGATGAAGGGTCTAGGCCCGAAACGTCAGCTTTTGTGCTCCTGAGATGCTGCTTGGCCTGCTGTGTTCATCCAGCCTCACATTTTATTAGCTTCAACAAAGTGCTGCTTTTCTCAGCATTCCTTAGGATAGATTTTAAGGAGCATTTTAGAGGTAGGGAAGGATGGATCAGACTTTTACCCATTCCATCTTTGCAGATTGATCTTCCGTAACAACGAAGACATGAGAATGATTAGTACACATGATGCACTCAATGTGTATCCTATTTCATTCCTCATGTTCCAACTTCCAGTGTTTCTGGTTGCACTCCCAAAGGTCCTTTCATAAAACACAGTCTTGACCATGTCTGCAGTCCCTACAAAGTTTTAAGGAACTGGTCCAACCTGTAGCTAGGCTAAACAAAGCACAAGTTTGAAAAAATCTTATTTCTTAAGAGACAATGAATGAATGGAGAATTAATACAAAGGGGTGGAGAGGAAATGAAATTAACTTGACTTACTGTTGTCAACTGTAATTTCCATCACTTCCACTGCCCCGAGGGTATAACATTGACTTAATTTCAGCTCTCACGGCAAGGACAGCAGTAATTACAACATAAATAACCTCCAAAATCATCTTAATTTATTGCCCTGGTGAAACAATGAACGATAAAAGTCTGCTCATCTCACTGCAGCTGCTTTCGCTATCCATCAACGGAATCAGTTTTGTCGAAGGCCCAGCCCAGCTGTTGCTTAATTGTTACCACTCTCACTACAATTTCACAAGGTGCCAGTCCCACTCTGGGACTCACAGAGAAGTGATCCAGGCTGGTACTCCAGTGCAGTACTGAGGGAGCACTGCACTCCAGGAATGATGCAGCCTTTGAGATCCGACGTAAACATTAGACGCTGGCTGTCTGTGCTGTGAATGGGAAACCACTATTTAGGAGAAAAGCAAAGGCAGAGGGTGGCACAGTGGTTAGCCCTGCTGCCTCACAGTGCCAGGGGCCCAGGTTTGATTCTATCCTCAGGTGGCCGTCTGAGTGGAGTTTTGCTCACGCTTCCTGTGTCCGTACGGGCTTTTTCTCAGAGTCCAAAGATGTATAGGTTAGGTGGGTTGGCCATGCTAAATTGCCAGGGATGTGTCGACAGGGTGGGTTATCTGTGAGGAGCTTGAAATCATATTTATTATCTTGGATTCTCCAGCATCTGCAGTTCCCATTATCACTGATACAATTTGAACCTCACTGTGAAGCCTCTTCCAGGGATGCCTAACCTGAAGAAGTTACCCTCCTCCCTCCGGACCAACCTCAGGGAATCTCTCTCCCATTGCAACTCTCTTGTAATCTCTTCAGCCTTGAAACTGCTATACTCTCCTCTCCACCTATCTTCTTTTCTCTCCATCTTCGGTCCGCCTCCCCCTCTCTCCCTATTTATTCCAGAACCCTCTCCCCATCCCCCTCTCTGATGAAGGGTCTAGGCCCGAAACGTCAGCTTTTGTGCTCCTGAGATGCTGCTGGGCCTGCTGTGTTCATCCAGCCTCACATTTTATTATCTTGCTGTCTGTGCAGTTGCTTTCCTTCCTACATTACAGTAGTGACTACACTTCAGTAAGTTTTGCATTGGCTGGAGTGCATCATGAAGTGTCCACAGGTGGTGGAAAGCCATATATTGATGCACATTGTAGGGAGTCTGCATGGATACAGTGGACCGAATGGCCTGTTTCTGTACCATTCTACGATTCTACATCACTGTGGTGTCCGCAGCGGAGACCATCTGCTGCCCCCTAATTTGCAAAGCTCCAACCTCCTTCAATCTCACACTAGCAAGGCTTTAGCTGTGGTTACACAGCGTCTAGGTGTCAGGCTGTTTCTGGGAACTGCAGTTCTCAGTATCACTGATAACAGACAGAAAAACCACCCCACACACAAGCAACATCCGACAATGCTCCCATTGTAAAGTTGTGTACACAATGACGCACTGGAAAACCTTTAAATAAAACAGGCTAATTGGAGACTTGGCAAAGACATGAGCAAATGCCAAGGATCAGTGAGGACAAGACTGAAGTATCTGCTAATCTGGAAATTCAATATCTGACGCTGTGGATACAAAGACTAAAGTAGCAGAATGTTTACTGCACATCTTTGATATTTTGATTGGCTTGTTTCTTCAATAGCAGCATGGAACCTGAAGAGCACAGAAGGAGGCCATTTGGCCCATCAGCTGTCGTTCATTGGTGCTCTCCCTCCATTTTAAACTTGCCAATGTTTTCCCTAAAACCTGACTGCGAAGTGCTATTGACAAAGTGCCGTTCTACACAGCTCAGTCCAGCACTGTGCGCCAGCTAGGCAGTGCAGAAAGACACCACTCAGTCATAGAATCCTTGAACCCCTACAGTGTGGAAGCAGGACATTCAGCCCATTGGGTCCACACTGACCGAAGAGCAGCCCACCCAGATCCGTTGCCCGCACCCTTACCCCACCCTATCCCTGTAACTCTGCATTTCTCGTGGCTAACCCACAAATCCCTGGACACAATAGCAATTTAGTACGGCCAATCCCCACCTAATCTGTACATGTTCGGACTGTGGGAGGAAACCGGAGCACCTGAAGGAAACCCTGGCAGACACAGGGAGAACATGCAAACATTGAGCCAGCATGCCACCCTACAATATCTGCTGGCATTGATACTCCATACACACCTCTTTCCAATTTCATCTACCGCAGCTTAGCCTTTTAATGAGTCTTTCCAGCCCTTTTGTCCCACATATATGTCTCAATTTAAAATCTATTCTATTAAAGCCTTCAAATGTCTCTATGGGTTAAATGACCAGCTGTTACAACAATTCAGCTGATGCACTTTCCAGCTCTCTGATACCTTCCATTGCAATGCCAGGCCATTAGTGTGTAGGGACTGGTACCTTCCTCATACATCAGGACAGCGTACTCACTGGGCTCTTCAATTGCTCTCACAGTGCTCACTCACTTGGCTCATGCTCACAGTATCTCTACCTCGCCTTTTAAACACAGACAAGCACTTGTCTAAAGGAGTTCCGAAGAAGGGTTACGTTCTGAAATGTTAACTGTTTCCCTCTCCATAGATGCTGCCAGACTTGCTGAGTTTCTTGTGCAATTTCTGCTTTTGCTTCTGATTTCCAGCAGCTGCAGTTCTTTCAGGGTTTTCTTCGCAGAGTCATGTCTGGTAGCAACGGCCAGTCGAGGGGCACAATGGAGTCGCGGGGTGTAAGGGGTGTTGCTCCCACGTCAGGCAGGAAAGGTGGCGATCAGACTTGAGTGATTGAGTAGAGAAGTGCAGAGGACAGGAGAGGTTAGCCGTTTGTAGCGATATGGGAAGGCTCGGGTGACGAGAGTGAGTAAGGGAGGACGTTGCATGGGCTAATGGCGGTGACAGATTGTAAGTCTGCTTGAGAGGTGGGTGCAGTAGCAGAGTTAGTGAGCAACAGGTAACAGAGGGGAGAGGCTAGCATTGACCTTAACAAACCCTAACCTTCAACATGGCACTTCTGCCCGCAGGGTCCCTACAGTGCAGGAAGAGGCCATTTGACCCATCGACCTGCCAAAAAACATCAAACAAACAAACAAGTAGACAAAGACAGGAAGAAAGGAGGATTGGGAGGGGCTGAGAATGAAAGAAAGGCCGTGTGAGAGAGAAAGATAGAGTGGGAGAGAGAAGACGAGAGGAAGGGGCTGAGAGCAAGAGAGAGATAATAAATAAAATGGCACCTAGCACAGTCACAAAATTATCTACCGTGATTTATGGTCAAAGATGTATTTTGAAGTGCTGGCCCTGCTGTAATACAGGAAAATGCACACAGTAAGGTCCCACAAACAGCAATGTGATGAGTGACCAGTTAATGTGTACCTAAAAATGCTGGCTGAAGGAGAAACATTGACCAGAATACCGAAGATAGCTTCCTGCTCTTATTCAAAACAGTCCCTTGGGCTTCATTAGGCCCACCTGATAGCCAGGCAGGGCTTTGTCTGAAAGTTATGAGCTACCTGTCTTTCTACTTTCCACGGTTCTTCCTGACTCTGCATGCAGGCAGGTCCTCAGTATGACATCTCGTCCTGCACTGTCAGGGCGAGTGAGTCTGCTGCAAACCAAACCTAACGGGGAGCCCAGAACCTGACCTTAGCTTCACTTCCTGCTGGCAGGCCAACTGCAGAGAGCAGGAGGGAAGGCTTCAATATCCCAGGCCTTAAGTAGAGCAGAGGGATATGGAGGTGACGCTGAACTTGTATAAAACACATCTTGTTAGTCCTTGGCTGTAGTACAGTGTACATTTGTGGAGAGAGTGCGGAAGTGAGTTACAAGAATGGTTCTAGGGATGAGAAACTTCCCTGTGAGGATAGATTGATCAGGTTCAATACTATGGATAGGGAGAAACCGCTGCCACTCCTGAATGGTGCAAGAATGAGATGGTGTAGTTTTAAGTTGGCACGGTGGCTCAGTGGTTAGCACTGCAGCCTCACAGCACCAGGACCCAGGTTCGATTCCATCCTCGGGCAACTGTCCGTGTGAGTTTACACATTCTCCCTGTGTCTGCCGGTTTCCTCCCACAGTCCAAAGATGTGCAGGTTAGGTGGGTTGGCCATTCCAATTTGCTCCTAGTGTCCAGGAATATGCGGGCTGGGTGGGCCAGCCATGGGAATTGCAGGGTTATAGGGATAGGGTAGAGGAGTGGGTCTGGTGGGATGCCCCTTGCCGGGTCAATATAGACCCAATGGGCCAAATGGCTTGCTTCCACACCATAGCAACTCTAATCTAGAGGATTGGCAAAAGGAACAAATATGATGCAAGAAACGGTCTTTGTCACAGAGTGAGTAATTAGCTTACGGATTGCACTTCTTGGAAGATGGTGGAGGCAGGTCCAATTGAGGCATTCGGGAAGCTATCGGACAATTATATGGAATAGAACTAATGTGTAAGATTACAGGGACAAGGCAGGAGATTGGCACAAGGTAATGTTGCTTGTTTGATGAGACGGTGCAGACACAACGGGCTGAGTGGTCACCTCCTCGTATAACGATTGTGATGTCAGCCCAGTCCCGGTTTTGTCTGGGAAGTGATACTGTGTCAAAAGCCTCACTGTGTCCAATTGGCAAATATGGAACAGCAGGACAACTTCCTGTGTGAGGGAGTGAGTCAGACCTGGGTCACGCAGGAGAGCGTTTATCCGTCTCCTCAATGTGAAAAAAAGGCTCATGTGTCTTTATTCAGTTCTGGAAGATGTCAAATAAATGGAGTGCGTTGGGAATAAAGATAAAGGATATCAATCAGAAGTACGTTCCAAGTGATGTTGAACAACTTGGCATTCTTTCTGAAGAAAGAAGCTTATTCTCACTCCATTTGGTAATCATCAGTGACAGACGTTGGATGAAAATATGTAAAATGGAAAGGCAATGTTTAATTGTTTCTTAATTCCGTTCTCCTCCATCACTACATTTTTTGGATCAGGTTGAGCGCAGTTCTAAGTTTATATTACAAACATCTTTTACAGCATGGAGCTTGTGTATAGCTGGGACTTAGAAACCAGAAGTTTGCCTGCTTAAGTTCTATCCAGGATTTGAGCATCAAAATCAAGGCTTGACCCTCCATCGCTGCACTGTACTGAAGCTGTGCTGCCCTGCCTGAGGTGCTGAGTTTTGGATGAGATGTTGAAACAAGGACGCACTTGTCCCTCAGGCCAATGCCAAACATCCCAAAGAACAGCAAAGGAATTTCACGTTCTGAGGAAGGGTCACCAGACCCAAAACGTTAACTCTGTTTTTCTTTCTTCACAGATGCTACCAGACCTGCTGAGCTTTTCCAGCAACTTTGTTTTTGTTGTTGTGAAAAGAGTTTCTAAGGTGTCTAAACTAACGTTTATCCCTCAGTTAACATCCCAAAACCAGATTACCTGGTCACAATAACACTCTGGGACCTTGCTGTTTGCAAATTAACTTCTGCTTTTCCTATGTGACCACAGTAACCAAACCTCCAAAAATCCTCAATGACAAGGTGTAGAGCTGGACAAACACAGCAGGCCAAGCAGCATCAGAGGAGCAGGAAAGCTGACGTTTGCGCCTAGACCCTTCTTCAGATTTCTGATCTCTTTGACGAGGAAATTCAGTCAGTGTTCACACCATTGAGGGCTGTCTGAAAATTTCAGCTCCAAAGCAAGCATAGCTCTTCTTAGCCCACGAGTGGCCTGGGGATCACCACCCACATCCGAGCTCTCCGTGTCACGCACCAATCTTGCTCGGAAATCTTTTGGCTGGTCCTTAAATCACCGCCACATCAGAAATACTGCAGCTTCCTGTCCAACCGTGTGAGATTACATGAGAAGGTGGCTCGCTACCTCATCTGCAGGATATTTAATGCCAGTGTTGCCCAAGACAGCAATGCTCCAAGAATCATTATATGCATATGCACAAAGTTGAGGGAAGCAAGAAGTCAGGTGTGACTTTCTGAAGAAGGGTCCAGATCTGAAACGTCAGCCTTCCTGCTCCTCTGATGCTGCTTGGCCTGCTGTGTTCCTCCAGCTCTACACCTTGTTATCTCCGATTCTCCAAAATCGGCAATTCCTATTATCTCAGATGTGACACCCTTCCTGGTTCAATTTCTCCGACCACTCTGCTGCCGGACTTGGTGGTTTGATGAAGAATGACTGTTTGGATGAAATACTCAAAGTTCCCAATGAAACTCTGACCTCTGTAAGAGCAGACGCCTAATGGAGTGGAGCATGTCCGAGTGTCATAACTAGTACACATCAATTGACACTCAATTCAAGAAATGAACTGAACATCTCCTGCTCTATAAGACACACGACAGCGATTCTCTACTTGAGATTTTCACACATCAAGCGTAACATGCCACTACCCTGTGTAGAAATCTGAACTATAACATTGTCAAGTGGTCTTGTGGAGTAGCGTGTCGCAATTGGTCCCCAATCTGGTCTTCGTGGCCAGGGCGAAGGGTCACCACATGACCAATCACGTTGATTGTTAATCCGTCTGATGTTCCTGTGATGGGTGGGGAGAGTGGGAAAGTCCCTGTGTGCGTGTTGTGACTCAACAGCCTCCCCATGTTAAAATTCTCCACCGGCAAGTTATGAGCAAGTGTCATCCTCATCCCAAAAGAGAGAACAGTCTCACTGACCTCTAGATAACCCACTCACCGACCAGGATAAACTATTCCCTTCGCACATCATGCGCACAATTGAAATTAAATTTCTGAATTAAGCTATTCCTAAATGATCTATTCGTGGCGAGCATCAAAGAAAGGTGAACTCAAAGATTTGGGGGGTGTGGGTGAATTGCCTGTCTTTCAACGGTATTCCAGTATTCTCAAAGCCAATGAAATATTTTCAAAGTTTATCCACTGCTTGGATGTAGGAAACACAGCTCGTGCACAGCAAGCTCCCATGATTAATCACAACAACCAGACATTCAGTCCTTGTGATGCTGATGTAGGGATAAGTATTGGCTTGAAGCCAGGGATTAGTCCCCTACTCCTCTCCGCAACGGTGCCAGGCAATCTTTTTGCCCATCTGAGCTGGCAGTCCAAGTCTTGGTTTAAAAGTCTCATCTGACCGATGGCACCTGTGGCACTCCCTCAGTATTGCACTGAGAGGCCCGGTGGGATTGTGTTCTCAAGTTACTGGAGGGGAGGTCAAAGCCAAGTCCTCCTCGCCCCCCCTGGGAAGCTGTAAGTTGGATAACGTCATCCAGCACAGAACAGGATGAGATCTTTGTGAACCCATCACCATGAGGTGTCTGGAATTATTACTCATTGAGCCATCACTTCAGGGAAATAGTGACTCAGTGAAGACTGGTATCTCCACTCTGGTTTCTCGGGAGACTGTGCTCAGCGGAGCTGCAGCACAGCTGTTCGAGTTTGCGTGGAAATCTTTCCAAATCGATGAGACACAAGCCAGCAGTTTCCAATTTCTCCTTGCGTGACCTTCAACCTTCCAAATGAAGTCAACTATTGACAAGAACAACTGTGGCAGAAGCTTCTTTCACGTAGTGAGGGGAAACAAACATTTGTGCAAGCTGAATGCATGGGGTCCAGGATTTCCCCAAGATCGAAATGGATTTCCTGTCCTCGTATCGAGTGCCTCCAATGAGTGCCTTCTGATTTGTGAACCCATTGTTTTGCCTGATGAACAGGTAAGTGGTCATTTCCAGCATTTAGCTCAGGAACTTCCAGCCTGACTGAAACAAATATGATTTAGAACATGACCTTGCTCTGCTCTCTTGGCATTCCTGATGCTGGAGTAAGGGAGTGCTGCATTGTTGGACATGCCCTTCAGGTAAGGCATTGAAATGGGTAATCCCACAAAGGGAGGTCATGGCCTAGTGGTATTATGACCAGCCAATTAATCCACAGGCCCAAGGAATGGTCTGGGAGCTGGGTTCAAATCCCACCGTGGGAGAGGTGGAATCAAAGAGCGAATGATGGCCACAGTGGCTCAGTGGTTAGCACTGCGGCTTCACAGTGCCAAGGACCCTGGTTCAATTCCACCCTCGGGTGACTGTGTCTCTCTGGAATTTGCACATTCTCCCTGCATGGGTTTCCTCCGGGTGCTCCGGTTTCCTCCTACAGTCCAAGGATGTGCGGGCTAGGTGGATTGGTCATGCTAAATTACCCATAGTGTTCAGGGATGTTTAGGTTAAGTGGGCTAGACCTGGGGAAATGTAGGAGAATGGATCTGGGTGGAATGCTCTTGGAAGGGGTGGTGAAGACTTGTTGGGCTGAATGGCTTGTTTCCACACTGTCGGGGTTCGATGATCTTCTATGATCTCTAGCTCCCCTGGAGAAGGTGACAGCAGCCTGTTTTCTTGAACACTGCAGTCTATTTGTATAGGTCCACGCTCAATGGCATTAAGGGTTTCAGGGTCTTGACCCAGCTACACTGATAGGAACGGGGATATATTCCCAAGACAGGATGGTGAGTGACTAGGAGACAAACTTGCAGATGGTGGCATTCCCATGAATCTGCTGCCCTCATCCTTGGGTAGTAGCTCATCATCTGGTGGTAGCCATGGATCTTTAGTGAGTTATTGCCGTGTATCTTGTAGGTACTGCTGCTGAGGAGTGTGGGTGGTGGAGGGAGTACATGTTTCTAAATGTGATGCCAATCAAGACTTGTCCTGGTTGGCGATTAGTTTCTTGTGTTGTTGGAGCTGCACTCATCCAGACAAGTGGGGAGTATTCCAGCACACTCCTGACTTGTACAGACTTTTGGGAGTCAGGAGGTGAGTTAGCTGCTGCATGTTAGGGCTGAAACTGTGCCGTGGTTGAGTTAGGAAGTGTATACTTGTCATGTTTCACTCTGTAAATAAATGTTGGACTAAATATAGATTGGCTCCAGTATTATTCTTGACCACTTGCTTTGTTCAATATTATTACCAGACTTGGGGGAGATTAGAGAGAGAGAGAGAGAGAGAGAGAGAGAAAGGCAATCCACAGACAGATTTGAATTCAAGGCTACAAATCTTAAAATGTAGTGATGCCAGAACAACAACCCAAAGTAGACCAGTGAGCAAAACAGCGATAAATAGCACTGAGCATAAAAGGTTACTTCATCTCCAAAAGGGGGTCCAGTATGAGTAAGATTGTACAAGTTATCATACACAGTAAATACCATTGTCCAAAAATGTTTCATTACCTTACACAGACCGACATGTTTCAGAGATAGTAGGGTAGCAGATGCTAGCGAATCTGAGATAACAAGGTGTAGAGCTGGATGAACACAGCAGGCCAAGCAGCATCAGAGGAGCAGGAAGGCTGACCTTTCGGGCGTAGACCCTTCTTCAGAAAATGGAATGTCAGCTTTGAGTCCTATGTTTGAGTAGGACTTGGACACAACCCTACATAACAATCTTATATACCTCATAATTGTAATGTGTCTTTAATTTAGGATAGTATAAAGGGGTTCATTTCAGCTGTTCCGAAATCTGCCCATAAGAGACCTAGGTGACAGGCTGTTCAAAAATTAAAATCAGGGGACCAGTTGTTTTTCTGAAAATAGCTGTAATGTGTTTCACTTGGAGAGAATGATAGCAGCATTTGTGTTTACAGTAATTCGAGCATAATCTCCAAAATCCCAGGAAGATGTTGAGAATGCTGGGTTGTAAATGGATATGGTTTAAAACTGTTCATTTACTGCCAAGATAATCTTCCTGGACACATGGCCCATGCGAATCACACCAGCATGGAAATAGACTTTGAGATATCCTTGAAACTCAAAGACAGGCAGCCTGCCAGCATCGAGGATTAAAGGAGCAGCTAAAATTAAAAGGACTTTAAGGTTCATTGCTCAGAGATATGTTTGGGAGCAGGTACTGAGATTTAAGAGACCGGATTTGAAGGGAGATTGGAAGTTTTAGTCCAACATGTTTATTCAAAATTTAATGTGTTTTCAAATAAACCTGTAGGATGATGACCTGGTGCCACATGACTTCTGACTTTGTCCACCTCAGTCCAATGCTGGCACCTCTACAAGGTAGAATAAAAATTACCAGTACCCAGCCCATCTGAAAGGCAGGTTAGAAGTTCCCAAGTTGAGAATGAAATGGAAGTAAGTCTTTGGATAATGGACTGGCTCTGGGGAAAGACTGAATTACAATGTAAGGGAGATTATAAAGCACACCTGGGTTTTTCAGTTGCGATAAAACTGAAAGAAGTTTGGTTTAAAATAGAAGTTGCATACAAAAAGTGTTTTAGCCTTTTGCTACAGTAAAAGTCTTAAAATGTGAAATCCTGTCATTGTCAACTGCAGCCACAAGCTAGAAATTCAACTTTTTTAAAAGTTACTGGTCTCTATAAGGATTATAGAACTTCTGAATCAAATTTCAGGGGCAATTGAGTAAGTTACAGAGTCATAGAGATGTGCAGCACAGGAACAAACCCTTTGGTCCAATTTGTCCATGCTGACCACATATCCTATATAAATCTAGTCCCATTTGCCAGCATTTGGCCCATATCCCTCTAAACCCTTCCTATTCCTATACCCACCCCGATGCCTCTTAAATGTTGTAATTGTACCCACCTCCAGCACTTCCTCTGGCAGCTCATTCCATACACACACCACCCTCTGTATGAAAATGCTGCCCCTTATTTCTTTTCTAAATCTTGCACCTCTCACCTTAAACTTATGCCCTCTAGTTTTGGACTCCCTGGCCCTGGGGAAAAGACCTTGGCTATTCACCCTGTCCATGCCCTTCATGATTTTATAAACTTCTATAAGGTAACCTCTCAGCCTCCAACTCCAAGGAAGATGGCCCCAGCCTATTCAGCCCCTCCCTACAGCTCACACCCTCCAGCCGTGGCAACATCCTTGTAAATCTTTTCTTAACCTTTTCAAGGGTCTCAACAAGCTTCGTATAGCAGGGAGACCAGAATTCCAAACGTGGCCTAACAGCCGCAACATGACTTCCCAACTCCCACACTCAATGCACTGGCAAATAAAGGCAAGCATAGCAAACATCTCCTTAAATAGATAACACAGTTTGGAGCTGGAGGAGCACAGCAGGTCAGGCAGCATCAGAGGAGCAGAAAAGCTGATGTTTCGCATCGGGACCCTTCTTCAGAAATGGGTGCCATTTCTGAAGAAGGGTCCTGACCCGAAACATCAACTTCCCTGTTCTTCTGCTGCCTGGCCTGCTGTGTTCCTCCAGCTCCACACTGTGTTATCTCTGACTCCAGCGTCGTCAGTTCTTACTACTTCCTTCACTATCCCATATACCTGCGAATCAACTTTCAAGGAACTATGAGCCTGCACCTCAAAGTCTCTTTGTTCAGCAACACTCCCCAGGGCCTTACCATTCAGTGTATAAGTCCTGCCTTGATTTGCCTTTCCAAAATGCATTTTTGCATTTTTGCAACCACTGCATTTCCCATGGTTAACACAACTAGCCTGTACATCCCTGGTCACTATGGGTAATTGAGCGTGGCAAATCCACCCTAACACGCACATCTTTGGAATGTTCTGGTTGACGAGAAGAATCCAAGAATATCCTAATGTAGTGTTGATTCAAGGTTTTAATCTTGTCATTGTAACTTTACTGTGGGATTTATGTACAATAATGCATTACTAATAGGCACTTGTACTGAAACTTCCAGTCCATTGTAGTTAACACAACAGCAAAGTGCTACAGATCCCAGAAATCGGTAAAAAAGACAAATGAATGCTGAAAACGTAGGCCGCATCTGTGGAGAGACAGAGTTCATGTTTCAGGGAGACAACCTTTCAAAAGAAGGAAGGAGCTCCATCAGGTCACTGATGTGAAAGCTCCAACCACATTTCTCCGCTGAACAACATTGTGGAGCTAATTGCAAAGTTTCAAATGGAAAATCTGACAGCATTGGCACAGTGCCAGGGTGCTGCAGAATGAGACTGAGCCAAGCAGATGGGTTGGTTTCTTTCTACACTGAACCTGGTACCCGAGGTATTAAGCAGGTTTGCTTTTCATGCCTGATTCAAGTCACTGGTTGAGGAGAGAGAGAGCTGGTCATGTATCTAAGAGGTCGTGAGTCAGAAAACCCTAAGGATAATTTGTGCATTGTGTGTCACACCAGTGATGCTACAATGAATTCACTCGCGCAAATGGGAATAGAGCACTGTCTTTTTGCCATTGGGACTTAAATTCAGGCATGAATGGTGCAGTAAAAATTCAATTAGAATCCCTACAGTGTGGAAGCAGGCCATTCTGCCCATTGAGTCCACACTGACCCTCAGCATATTCCCACCCTCTCCAACCTCCCCATCCCTGCAACACTGCATTTCCCATGCTTAATCCAACTAGCCAGCACATCCCAGGACACAATGGGTAATAATGTTCTTCCCCCTCTCACCCTAAACCCATGCCCTGTAGTTTTGGACGTCCCCACCCTGGGGAAAAAGACCTTTTGCTATTTAGCCTATCCATGCCCCTTATGACTTTATAAACCTCTAAAGTCACCCCTCAGCCTCCAACGCTCCAGGGAAAACAGCCCCAGCCTATTCAGCCTCGCCCTTTAGCTCAAACCCTCCAATCCCGGCAACATCCTCGTAAATCTTTTCTGAATCCTTTCAAGTTTAACAACATCTTGCCTAAAGCAGGGAGACCAGATTTGCGTGCAGTATTCCAAAAGTGGCCTAACCAATGTCCTGCACAGTCACAGTATGACCCTCCCAACTCCTGTACTCAATGCACTGACCAATAAAGGCAAGCATGCCAAACGCCTCCTTCACCATCCTATCTACCTGTGACTCCACTTTCAAGAAGCTACACTCCAAGGTCTCTTTGTTCAGCAACACTCCCCAGGACCTTGCCATTAAGTGTATAAGTCCTGCCCTGATTTGCCTTTCCAAAATGCAGCACCTCACATTTATCTAAATTAACTCACATCCGCCACTTCTTGTCCCATCGGTTATACTTACTTGTTTGTTACACTGCTGTGTTATTAATAAGTTGCGTACTTTGAGGTGAATCAATGATAAGTTAGTGCGACTTTAATTGTCTCCATGTTGCTTACCAAAACGCTGCCTGGCAGCCAAGCTATTCTAATTCAACTCATTAGTCAAGAAAGAAGCTGAGTCTATTTAACGTCGAAATAGCTGGAATGTATTGAATCTCCCTTTAATTAGTGAATGGCCATGACAATAATGTCTCTGGTCTAGTAACACAAATACCCAGATCATTGTGCTGGGGGAATGGGTTCAAACCACACCTTCGTAATGGGTGGAATTTGAATTCAATTGTAAATTTGCATTGGAAAGCTGGTCTCAATCATGGTGACCATGTTACTTCACACTGACCAATGTCCTTTAGTGAAAGCTGATGGGTTTTTACAATGTTTGGTGTACGTTACTGTACTTACCATTACAAAGACTGGTTTTAGGGACAGAAGTCTACCTTTTCCACAGATAGTAGGAACTGCCGATGCTGGAGAATCTGAGATAACAAGGTGCAGAGCTGGATGAACTCAGCAAGCCAAGCAGCATCAGAGGAGCAGGAAAGCTTGATGTTTTGGGTTGGGACCCTTCTTCAGAAAAGCTTGGCCTGCTGTGTTCATCCAGCTTCACACCTCTACCTTTTCCAGGCTTGGTTTGGCTTACATGTGACTCCAGACCCGCAAAGATGTGGCTGAGTTGTAACAGCCCTGCAAAATGTTCAGTTTGAGGACAATAAGGGGTGTGGGGTGTCATGTCGCCCATGTCCTGTGAAGGAATAAAAAAACCAAAATGTTCCTTTTAATCCAAACTGACTGTAAAACAACAAGTTGTGAACTTTTTACAAATAGCTGACGTGTAAAATAATCCATTTTATTCTCAAAATGATAACTAGAATGAGACATTCATCATTCGATCAATCCAGCTGTTTAGACTGACTCTCTGGACATGGCATTACAGCTCAAAATTAGACAGGGGGATGGGAAATCACACCTCATGCAACATTTCTCATCTAAACCTCCCCCAGCCTGACTCCGAACTCCACAACCCGCAAGCGCGCGCGTGCACGCACACACGTGCACGCACACACACGCGTGCGCGCACTCACACACACACACTTTCTGTGACACACCAGCCTATCCCGATGGATCTGACTGAATTCATTTATTGTTGTGACATGCATCTTATTACAAAATGCTGTGAAAAGTGTTGTACAGCGTTGCTACACTCTGGCGCCAACACAGAAAAATAAACCAAAACCTAGAAGATAAAGGCAGGAAAGTGAAGAAATAAAGAAAGTTTCCAACTCTATAGTCCACCTTATCAAGTGCTCAGCCATGGGCCATGGGCCTTCACTGTGCTACCATCACTGGAGTGAAAGTCACTAATTTTTGGCACCATCCCACCTCCACCAACTTGGTTACTCATTTGATTACAAATCCAGAATAAAAAGAGCAGCTGAAATAAGGGAAACAAAGCCAAAAGGAGTGCGAAACATCCAGATATTGAACTCTTATTTAAGTCTTTCAGCTCTGGCCTCCATCACTGCAGCTTTAGCCCAGTATGTGTCTGTAGGACATACCTCATCTTTTGGGTGACGGTAAAACTCAAAGAAAAGCATATTAACAAACTTAAACATTAACCAAGGGCCCGGATACTTGGTTGAATGAACATTGTTTACACAGTCGGAGACAGGTTCTTCACAATTCACTCTCAGTCACACTGCTTGGAAATATGAGATGCTCACTCTTGTGAAAGAAATGGTGCCCCAGTCACAACGCACAATTTCAGAATCTTCCTGGCTGGATAGAAAGTATACTTTATTGTTCCTGCCTTTTCAGTTTCTCCCATAACATCTCGACTCCTACACGCAGACGCAAACACGCACAGAGACAGGCACATGCACACAGACACACATGCAGACAATCACACGCTCACACTCACATGGAGATACACACACAGACACAGACACACACAGAGACAGACACGCACAGCCACACAGACACACACGTGCACAGACACACACATACTCAGACAGACACACACATGCACAGACACGTGTGCGCAGACAGACACACACACATACTCAGACACACACACAGACGCAGACACACATGTGCACAGATACATGTGCGCAGACACACACACATACAGACACAGACACACACAGACACAGGCACACACGCACACAGACACACACACACACACACACACACACACACACAGACACATACCTGCATAGACACACATGTGCACGGACAGACACATATGCAGACACAGACAGACACACACACACACACACGCAGACACAGACAGAGACAAAGGACTTTGGTTTCATGGACACAAGATATCATTTCATTCCATATCCAATTGACCTGTCATGTTTTTATTCATTCTGTAAATATGACCATCACCAACAATTGTCAATAACATTTTTGCATCCTCTCTACCATAGAATACTGTATCAGCCAACCCTGTTCATGTTATTTGTATATCCTCAGCACATAGATTCATCCTTTGTTTCAGCGACAACATGGTGTTCCCATCACTGAATGCCCCACTATCAACATCCTGGGGGTTAACATTGACCAGAAATTCAACTGGACTCACCACAGAAACACAGTGGCTACAAGAGCAGGTCAGAGGCTAGGAATTGTGGCTAGAGTAAGTCACCACCTGACTCCCCTCAAAGCCTGTCTACCATCTACAAGGCACAAGTCAGGAGTGGGATGGAATACTCCCCACTCGCCTGGATGAGTGCAGCTCCAATAACTTTCAAAAAGCTTGACACGATCCTGGACAAAGCAGCCGCTTGATTGGTACCACATCCACAAGCATCAGATCCCTCCACCACCAACACACAGTAGCAGCAGAGTGTACGATCTACAAGATGCACGGCAGAAATTCAGCACCTTCCAAACCCACAACCACTTCCATCCAGAAGGACAAGGGCAGCAGATAAATGGGAACACCATCACCTCCAAATTCCCCTCCAAGCCACTCACCATCCTGACTTAGAAATATATCACCAGCCTCAGACCATATTACCATAAGACATAGCAGCAGAATTAGCCATTCAGCCCATCGAATCTGTTCTACCATTCCACCATGGCTGCTTCCCATTCTCCTGCTTTCTCCCCATAACTCTTAATCCCCTAACTGAGTAGGAATCTATCTATCGCCATCTTCAATGACTTGGTCTCCACAGCCCTCTGCACCAATGAATTCCACAGATTAACCACCCTCTGGCTGAAGAAATTCCAACCTCATCCCAGTTCTAAAGGGTTGTCTTTTCATTCTGACGCTGTATCCTTGCATCCTAGTCTCTCCCGCTAACGGAAACATCTTCTCCACATCCACATCTGCTCTGTCCAGGTCTCCCAGGGTTCTGTAAGTTTCAATCAAACTCCCCCCTCATCCTTCTGAACTCCATCGAGTGCAGAACAGGGTCTTCAACTGCTCCACATATGACATGCACTTCATTTCCATTTCATTCTTGTAAACTCCCCCTGGACCCCATCCAAGCCAGCGCATCTTTGTTGAGATATTGGTCCTAAAACTGCTCACAATATTCTGAATGTGGTGTGACCAGAGCCAGCTTAGCAGTACATCCCTACTGATGTTTTCTGGCCCTCCTGGAAATGAATGCTAACATTGCATTTGCCTTCCTAACTGCCAACTGAATCTGCATATTAACCTGAATCCTGAACTAGGACTCCCAAGTCCCTTTGTGCTTCAGATTTCTGAAGCCTTTCCTTGTTTAGAAAATAGTCCATGCCTCTATTCTTCCTGCCCAAGTGCATAACTCACACTTTCCCACACTGTATTCCCTCTGCCACATTTTTGCCCACACTCCCAGCCTGCCCAAATCCTTCTGCAGCCTCCCCACTTCCTTAAGACTACCTGCCCCTCCTTCTATCTTTGTGTCATCTGCAAATTTAGCAACAATGCACTCAGTTCCTTTGTCCAGATTATTAATGTATCACATGAATCGTTGTCGTGCCAATGCTGACCCCTGCGGGACTCCACTAGTCGCTGGCTGCCATCCTGAAAATGACCCCTTTATCCCTACTCCCTGCCAGTCAGCCAATCCTCTATGCATTCCAGTACCTTCCCTCTATCACCAGGGGCTCCTGCCTTATTTAGCACCTTGACAAGGTCTGGAAATCCAAATAGATCACATCCACAGGAACTTTTTTGTCTAACATGCTCATTACTTCATCAAAGAATTCTAACAGATTTGTCAGGCACAGTAGCTCGGTGGTTAGCACTACAGCCTCACAGCATCAGGGACCCGGGTTCGATTCCGCCCCACCCTCGGGTGACTGACTGTATGGAGTTTGCACATTCTCCCTGTGTCTACGTGGGTTTCCTCCGGGTGCTCCATTTTCCTCCCACAGTCCAAAGATGTGCAGGTGAGGTGGATTGGCCATGCTAAATTGCCCGCAGTGTTCAGGGATATGTAGGTTAACTGGGTTATAGGGGGATGGGTCTGGGTGGGATGCTCCAAGGGTCGGTGTGGACTTGTTGGGCTGAAGGGCCTGTTTCCACACAGTAGGGATTCTATGACCTCCCCTTCATGAAGTTGTGCTGACTGGGCTCTATTTTACCAGCAATCTCAGCCTTAATAATGGACTTTAAAACTATCTTACCTAAACAGAGGTCAGGCTAACCAGCCCATAGCTTCCTGTCTTCTGCTTCCCTTCTTTCCTTAAAAAGAGAATTTACATCAGCCATTTCCAGTCTTCTGGCACCTTCCCAGACTCCAATGATTCCTGAAAGATCACCACTAATGCCTCCACAACCTCTACAGATATCTTTTTTGGAACTCTGGGGTGTAGACCATCTGGTCTGGGTGAATTATCTGCCTTCTGACCTTTTAGTTTCTCCAGCCCCTTCTCCTTAGTGATGGCCACGACACTCACCGCTGGCCCCCTGACTCTCTAGAAGTTCTGGCATGCTGTTGCTGTCTTCCACTGTGAAGACTGATGCAAAGTACCTGATCAACTCCTCCACCATTTCTTTGCTCCCCATTACTACTTCTCCAGCCTAATTTTCTACTGATCCAAAGTCCATTGTTGCCTCTCTCTTACCTTTTCAATATCTAAAAAAAATCTTATATTACTTACCCTCATATTTCATCTTCTCCACATTCATGTCCACCACCTCTTATTGGTTTTATTAGTTATCCTCTGCTGTGTTCAAAGCTTCCTAATCATCCACCTTCCCCTTAATCTTCACCACATTATATCCTTTCCGTTTGCATTTATGCTGTTCCTCACTTCCCGTGCCAGCCCTGGTTACCTCATCCTTCCTTTAGTAGGTTTTCACTTCCTTGGGATGAATTTCTGCTGCACCTCCCAAACTACCCCCAGAAACTCCTGCCACTGCTACTCCACCATCTTTCTTGCCACGCTCCCCTTCCTATTAACTCCGGCCTGCACCTCCCTCATGTCTTTCTAGTTACCTTTCCCTTCTTATTAACCAGTATCTCGCAGTGTGCTGATTGATCAATTATTCCGGGTAATCAATGTAAAAACACACACAAAGTAATAGAAACATAAAGCAGGGGATACACGCATCACTGTTTTACCTTGCTCAGCTCATAAATCACTTAAATAATAATGCAATTTTGCCAGACATAAAACTTACCAGCAGACAGCCTTCGCACTCCGACCCACAACTGACTACTTTCACGGACACTGAGATAATGCAGGTATATTAATTTTTGTTGGTTTATTGAGAGTGCCAGTAAATAAGGTAGCAGTTGAAAAAATGTTTCCATACCTTCACTCGCTGTTACTGGGTCAAAATCCTGGAATTCCCTCCCTCAGGGCATTGTGGGTCAACCTGCAGCACACGGACTGCAGCGGTTCAAGAAGGCAGCTCTCCCCACGTTCTCAAAGACACCAAGCGCTAGCTCAAAAAGTGATGCCCACATCCCACAGGTGAATTTTAAAAAAAAGCACTCTGTTTGCATTAACAAGGTGTAGAGATGGGTGAACACAGCAGGCCAAGCAGTAGAGGAGCAGGAAGGCTGACATTTCGGGCCTAGATCCTTCTTCAGAACCTTGTTATCTCAGATTCTCCAGCATCTGCAGTTCCTACTAACTCTGCTTGCACTAGTAGCTTATATTTTTCACCGCACACATTGACATGTTACTTTTTGGTCTTTATCACTAGGTTCAAGGGATCAAGCAGGTAGTACAAATATGTTTTGAAAATGCGCAGGAGTTTAAGATAAGCCCATGTGAAGGGAACAACAGCTCTGACAACCACCCAGATCCACGCTGGTCACTTTTATATACAACATTCAAGTCAACACACGTTTTTGAAGGGCTTTCTTTGAGGCTTCCGAGACGGTGACATTTATGGTACATCTTCTGGAGAAGTTAGCTTCTGGAGGCAGAGCAGTCCGGGCACAATACCTGCTACAAAGTTAGTTCCAGGATTTTAACTGAGCGACAGTTGAGAAATACTGATATAGTTCCAAGCCAGGCTAGCTTGGAGGGGAATCTGCAGGTAGCAGCGTTCCCATGTATCTACTGCCCACGTCTTGTTGGCTGGAAGATGTTGCAAGTTTGGAGGAGTCGGTGAGTTGCCGCGGTGCATCTTGTAGACAGTAGACACTGCTGCAAATGTGCGTTTGTGGTGGAGGAAGTGGGTCATGAAGGTGGTGGATGAGATGCCATTATAGAGTCATACAGCACGTAAGCAGACCCTTCGGTCCAACCAATCCATGCCTATCATAACCCCAACCTAAACTAGTAACTAATCCCATCTGCCTGCTCCTGGCTCTATCCCTCCAAACCTTTCCTAGTTAAGTCAGCTGCTTTGTCCTGGATGGTGCTGAGCTTCTTGAATGTTGTTGGGGCTGCACTCATCCGGGCAAGTGGGGAGTATTCCATCACACTCCTGACTTGAAGATGGTGGAAAGGCTCTGGGGAGATAGGAGATGATTTAATCACTGCAGTACTCCAGGCCATTCAACAGCCAGCACTGATGGCGTATTGACCCAGATGGATTACCACAGCTTGGTCAACCTCGCTTTCAACTGATAATGTAGACTTTCACCAAGGCTCCTGAGGCTAGTGCCAATTGCGGTTTGAACTCAAAAATAAACTGGGCAAATCCCTTATTGCCACAGCTCTGTTAAAGAGATAAGAAAGGCTCGAGCTTATGCTGTGGCTTTCACAGCCAGATCCTTTTGAAGTGTGGTCACTGTCATAATGTTGGAATGGGAGCAACATTTGCGCACAGCAAGCTCCCACAAGAGATAATGTTGAGATCAGCTGTTTATGATGGGATGAAAATATTGCCAGAACACCAGGCAGAGCAGAGATAACGGGATCTGCAGATGCTGGAGAGTCCCAGATAACAAAGTGTGAAGCTGGATGAACACAGCAGGCCAAGCAGCATCTCAGGAGCACAAAAGCTGACGTTTCGGGTCTCGACCCTTCATCAGAAAAGAGTCTTCATCCTCCTCTCTGATGAAGGGTTTAGGCCCGAACCGTCAGCTTTTGTGCTCCTGAGATGCTGCTGGGCCTGCTGTGTTCATCCAGCTTCACACTTTGTCACCAGGCAGAACACCCTGGTTTTCTTCAAAATAGCATCAGGGTTTTTTTTATAAACACTGGAGACAACAGATGGAGAAACCAGTGAACCCGTGCTGAATTGTAACATGCATTCGCCTTAGTTTTATGAAAGGCCTGCGTAATTTTTGAATAACGTCAATTTATTCATTTGAGGCCTCGTTGGTCAATATGTGTCAAGTTTGAATTTAATCTGTTCTTTATTCGGCTTTCTCTGCATTTTGTCTTTTGCAATCAGTGACTGTTGTAACATTGAGCAACTTGTAACAGTTTAAAAAGAAATTTGATTTTGACCTCAGCCAATGGTCTCAGAGGCAGCCATATTCAGGACTCCCTCGACATTACACTGGTAACATGCTTTAAATCCCCCAAAGCCCAGCACAAGATAAAATTTATACACTCAGTGACACTTTAACCTGCTAATACTGCACATCAGTCTGGGGGGAGCGGATGTTTGTGGATGTGATGTCAACAAAGCGGGCATTATTATCCTGGATGGTGTTGAGCCTCTTGAGTGTTGTTGGAGCTGCCCCCATTAGGCAAGTGGGGAGTATTCCATCGCCCTCCTGGCTTGTACCTTGTATATAGAGGTGAGTAATTTGGCACAGAATTCTTAGCTTCTGACCTCCCTTATAGCCATGGTATTTATATGGCTTGGCTGGCTCAATTACAGGGAAATGGCAATTGGCAGGATGTTGATGGAGGGAGCATTCACTGCTGGCAATACGAAGGAATGTCCAAGAATGGTTAGATTCTCTCTTGCTCGAGATGGTCATTGCCTGGCTTTCGTGTTTCACGAATGTTGTACTTGATCGATCAGATCAAGCAAGATATTGTCCGGGTCTGGCTGCATTTAGGAAGTGCAGTACTTCAGTATCAGGGGAATGGTGAATGGTGCTCAATATTGCACACAATCATCAGCAAACATCTCACTCCCAACCACATGATGGAAGGAAGGTCATTGAGGAAGCAGCTGGAGACGTTTGGGCCAAGGACACTACGCTGAGAAACTGGTAAGTCTTGTGGTGCAATGGTAGTGTCTGTCCTTCAGAGCTAGAAGGCATGAGTTTGCGTTTCTCCTGCCCCAGGGGTATACAGTAAAATTGCTGAGAAAATTGATTAGAAAATATCTACCCGTGAGGAAACTGTGCAGAGACGTGCTGGAGCTGTGATGACTGACCTTGAACAGCCACAAAAATCTTCCTTTTTGCTAGCTGGGGATCGCAAGTGGAGATGGATCATACACTCAGCACTCAGATTGTTACAATTGCTTCAATATTACCTGTTCCACAGACAGAACACTGTACAGCACAGGAACAGACACTTTGGCCCACCCCATGCCTGTGCCAACCACAGTGTTACTCTCAGCTAACCTCACCTACTTGCACATGATCTACATCCCTCTTTCCCATCTGTTCATGTGTCTTCTAAATGCCTCCTAAGTGTTGCCATCATATCTGCTTCTAGCACCTCCCCTGGCAGCATGTTCCAGGCACCTAACACCCCCTGTGTTTTTAAAAAAAACTTTCCTCACACATCTCCTTTAAACTTTCTCCCTCTCACCTTAAACCTTTGCCCGCTATTAATTGACACTTCCTATTCAGGCCTCTCATAATTTGATACACTTCTATTAGGCCGTGCCTCAGCCTCTGATGTTCTAGTGAAAACAAACCAAGTTATATCCATTATACACAATGGGGAGGTCCTGGGGAGTGTTGCTGAATGAAGAGACCTCGGGGTATAGGTTCATAGTTCCTTGCATGTGGAGTCCCGGGTAGACAGGATAGTGAAGAAGGTATTTGGTACGCTTGCCTTTATTTGTCAGTGCATTGAGTACAGGAGTTGGAAGGTCATGCTGCGGCTGTACAGGACATTGGTCAGGCCACTTTTGGAACACTACAGTCAAATTTTGACAAGGATGTTGCTGAGATTGCAGGGTTTGAGCTACAGGCAGAGGCTGAATAGTCTGAAGCTATTCTCCCTGGAGTTCCAAAGGCTGACGGGTGACACTTTGACGTTTACAAAATCATGTGGGGATGGATAGAGTGAATAGACAAGGTATTTTTCAGGCTAGGGAAGTCCAAAACCAGAGGGCATAAGTTTAAGGTGAGAGGGGATACGTTTAAAAGGGGTCTAAGGGGCAACATTTTCACACAGAGGGTGGTGCATGTGTGGAATGAGCCGCCAGAGGAAGTGGTGGAGGCTGGTACAATTACATTTAAAAGGCATCTGGATGGGTATATGAATAGGAAGGGTTTAGCCGGATATGGGCTAAATGCTAACTAGATTAAATTAGGATATCTGGTTAGCTTGGAGAAGTTGAGCCAAAGGTTCTGTCTCTGTGCTGTACAGCTCTGATTCTGTAACTCTATTGTTTAACCTCTCCTTATAGCTAACACACTCAAATCCAGACAACATCCTGGTAAACCTCTCTCACACCCTCTGCAAATCCTCCACATCCTTCCTATGGTGTGGCGATCAGAACTGCCCTGTGCTGGGCTCCACCCTCACTGAGGTTGGGGGATGTTGGTAGAATGCAGTATTTTTTTGCAAGCTGGATTCCAAGCATGTCTAAGAAGCGAAAGACTTTTAATGTTAACGGTGTCTAAATGTGGTAATGAATATATTGATCATTATTTCTGCAGGTCACTCCAGATTTATGAACATTGCCTGTCAATCACATTGATCAGTTGTCCCCGATCTGAAACTAACAAGAGAGAAAACTACCTCTTCAGCTTCAATGGAAAAAGCATTAAATCAATATCATCAGGTGTAACGGAGGTAGGAATATTGAAAATAAAATGTTAACCATAAGAAGCTTTACTAGAAGACAAGAAGATGGGCTCTGAAAATGGTTAAATAAGCTTGTCAACTTTATCACCTATTCATTGCAATCGGAGGAAATTGATGTCAACAGCAAGATTTCATATTATGGAGTTTACTCATTCTGGGTCATGTGATGCCTTACACTGTGACCATCCTTCCTGTGGACCCCGTTGGGTGGGTGATCTCTCAATTGCCCATTGACAAAACATTGTGTGCAGTTTTGGTCTCTTTAGCTGAGGATGGATGTTCTGGCTGTGGAGGGAGTGCGGCACAGGTTTACCTGACTGGTCATTGGGATGGCGTGGCTGGTGGGAGACTCGACCTGTTGGGAGTATATTCACTGAGGTTTTGAAGAATTTGAGGGTAAAACCTGTAGAAACCCATGCAACTCAGTCAGGAATAAGCAGGTGCCCAATGATTGGAGAGTGCAGGACCAGGGCTCACAGTTTACTGATATGGGGTAAACCATTTAGGACTGAAATCAGGAGAAATGCCTTCACCCAGCGAGTGGTGAGCCTGTGGAATTCTCAGCCACAGAATGAGGTTGGGGTCAACACATTGAATTTTTTTTAAAGAAGGAGTTATGTATAGTTGTTTGGGATAAAGGGATCAAAGGGTATGAGGAGAAAATAGGAAAAGAGTACTGAGTTGGATGATCAGCTAGGATCACTATTAAATGGTGGAGCATGCTCGAAGGGCTGAATGGCCTACTCCTTTTCCTGGTGCTTCTGTTTCTTTGCTTAGTGTATCTGGTGTAGTATCAAACAGTTGTGTCTATAAGATTACCAGCCGATTTCATATAGAGCCTTGTACCAGAGAAGGTGCAGTGGGCTTGTGGTACAGTGGGTAGTGTCCCAGGCTCTGAGCCAGAAGGTCCAGGTTTCAGGCCTGACTTCTGAGGCGAGGGGGGAGTGTGTTCATTAGACAGCTAAGCAGGCTGGTGACCGATCCCCATGTCCTTGCAACAGCGGGCAGTAAGAGCAGGAAAGTTTCCAGGCTCAATCACGAGCCCATGCATGTTCCTTGTTACAGTTGACAACATGGACGTTAAAGTGTATGTTACCATGGCAGCCCAGAGTCACTGAGTGAACTGTAATGTGCCATCACCATCAAAAAGGGAAGGCAGATGAAACTGTGGGAATGTTATCCTGTCACGCATGAGAGCCTTAACATCCGATGTGAAAGTAAAATTCTGGGTCCTGTTCGCAGTGAGAGATAGGATCTCGTTTTACTTGTGGATAAAAGTCTCTTGGCTCTGAGCCTGAGATGACATCATTTCACTCCAGCCTTAGCTAACACCAGGACACAGATGTGCGAATCATCATGTTACCAGCACAGCTCATGGCATGAATGTGGTTTTCAAACAGCCTGGTCCAAAGACAAGCTGTAATTGTGCAGAGTTGTGCAGGTTGCATTCCAAGAACGGACAACAGTATCCTGCACGAGACTGTTGTACAGAGAGCTGTTCCCTGGCAAACAGAGCCAAGAGGCTCCGATGCGGACATTTCGCAGGCTGCCTCAACAAGACTGCCCACTCGTGTGCCTCATCAACCACGACCAGTGGGATGTACATTGATGCTTCCACCAGGAGACCATCAGACCCCTTAAGACTGAGTAAAGAGCCGACTTGATAGAGAAAAGAAGAAGGATAGATCCAGCAGCGAACATCCCTTTCCCTGTGCCAACTGTGGGAGAAGCTGGTGGCCACAGACTGGTCAAACTAACCACCAGCTGGTGTGCAACCAATGAGTCTAAACTTCCCAAAATCTTCAGACTCAAAATAAGACCAATTGGAAGAAGAGGGTGTGTGGACAATTACTTTTTTCTTGTTAAAATGCAATAACGATGAGAAAGATAATGAGGGCTTTGGAAAGTTCCTAGCTTGCAGATTGGCCTCCCTTTGGAGACAGGAGATTACCACGCCAGCACAATGTGGGAGTGAGGGAGCCAGTGCATTAGTGAGGGACTCCCGTACAGTTGCAGCTGCCCCCTTTTCAAAAGGATGTGAAACCAAGGCACTATTTGCCCCCCTCTGGCAAAACATACCATGGTACCACAATGTTGTGCCGACCTATTATCCCACAAAGGTCAATCTACCCTGCATACCAGACATTATACTGTAAAGAGTTGCTTAAAAATCTAAAGTATCTGACTCCACTACCACTGCCGGCAGCACACTCCAAACCTCCACCACTCTCTGTGTGAAGAACCTACCTCTGACACCTCCCCTACACCTTCCTCCGATCACCTTAAAATTATGTCGCCTCGCAAAACTCATTTCCGCCCTGGCAAGAAGTCTCTGACTATCCATGCTATCTGAGTCTCTCATCATCTTGTACACCTCTATCAAATCACCTCTCCTCCTTCTTCGCTCCAATGAAAAAAGCCCTAGCTCCCTCAACCTTTCCTCATAAGACCTGCCCTCCAGTCCAGGCAGTATCCTGGTTAAGCTTAGTTGGGCAAGTGTTAAAGAGTAGAGAAGGTGGGTTCCTTAAATTTCATCCACCTCATCAAGGCTCACGGATAATATTGCTTTTGGAATATCTTTTGCATATTTTGCAGGAATACAGCATCCAACGTGCTCTGGGGTTAGATAGACATATCCTTATACTTGGGACTTAACTTCTCACTTGTTTGTGTTTTGAGCCACTGAATGTACAAGCTGGCAATGGTGCAGGGAGAGATGACCAAGGCACCTTGAACCTGGGTGAACTAGGCATGTAGCTGACTATCCACACGTGCACATAGCTGTCAGGGATCAGCTGTGATTTGCAGCTCTCCCATTGCTGAGATGGGGTCTTATGCTTCCTATGGCAAGACCGAATATTCCGTAGGGAATTTAGTTTGTGTCTGCCCCTCAAATACAGCAACTTCCATTCACCCATTTAAGACTGAGATGAGGAGGAATTTCTTCTCTCAGAAATTAGTGAATTTGTGGAATTCTTTCCCGCAGATGGCTGTCGAGGCTGGGTCGTTACGCAAATTCGAAGCTGAGGTAACTTTGAATTGATGTTGATGAGTAACTTTGAGTTTATGTTTAATCAGGAAAGGAATCAAGGGCCACGGCAGAAATGCGGAGGTGAGGATTATCAGATCAGCCATGATTTCAATGAATAGAGGAGCAGACTCGATGGGCTGAATGGCCTACCTTTGCCCTGACGTTCATAGTAACCAATGCGTGTCGCTAGTGAGGAGCCTCTTTCATGATGATATAGGTTGATCTGTCTACACTGGTTCAACTTTTAGTGATCAGCCTTCATGGGTTAGGTTGCTGTGAGGTTTAGTTCCTGGAGTTCTGTCTCACTTTTGCTGAGATACTGCTCCATTAGACTACACAGTCCCAAAACTTACTATGCTACATTTAGGTTCTGTCTTATACAACAGTGACTACTGTCTGACTGTCAGACTACACCAAGCTTTTATTACCACACCAACATCACCGCTGTCCCAAAGGACCATGGGACTGCTCTCTCATTACAGAGAGACGGCTGGTGGTGGTTTAACCAGGCCTCCAGTGAAGTGGGAGGTTGAGAGGGAAAATCCTTCAAAGGTAACCTCTGACAGTATGGGAACTGAACCCGCACTGCATCCCTAACCAGCCATCCAGCCAACTCAGTTAACCAACTCCCACATCCACCCCTCCCGAACAAATTGTAATACATAATAGTCATCTCTGCAGCGTGACTCTCTGTAACAGATTATTCCAGCCTCTCAGTAACACACACAGACAATGCTGGAGAAACTCAGCAGGTCAGGCAGCATCTTTGGAGAGAGAAACAGAGTTAACATTTCAAATCTGGTATGACTCCTTGTCTGAACTAGAGTCTGGTTCTTCAGAGTTCTGAAGAGACACACTGGACTCGAAACGTTAACTCTACTATTTCTCTCTCCATACAGACTACCAGACCTGCTGAGTTTCATCAGTGCTCTCTGTTTCAGATTTCCAGCATCCATTTTCTTTGCTTTTATATGTGACTGCTAATCTCTGTGTTACGTTGTCAGAGAATACAATCATTTCATTAACATATGCATTCTTGTTATAATGCACTACGTATCCTCCAGCAGCAACTTTCAGCTGTTTACTTTCTAACTGAGTGCCAGCCCCTCGTCTAAGGTTACTCATCAATTACCTGTAAACAATAGAGAGCTGTATTAGCCTCATTGCTGCCTTAACAGTAAATTATGGAGCAATTATATTCACACTTGGCTCTCAATCTGCAGAAGTACACTGATGCATTAGACAGAGTTGAGTAAACAGAGCAATCACTCTGAAGCACTTTTGCGGGTCGGCTATTTGAAATGGGTACTTTCTCATGACAGAAACAAAAATGATCAGGAAACATGGTCCAGATGTTTAAATGCAAATAACATATTTGTTTAAAGTTGCGATCATTAGATTACAAGTGCAGAATTGGCAGCAAACAAGTATTACTTTGGAGGGTTATTGTTCAAGCTTTTATCTTCATGCTTTGCGTAGGTGTTCCCCATGGAACCTCTCAGGCCAACTGTAAAGTTTAAATCTACGTTCCCATTAATCTCAAGCTGCGGATATTAAACAATCTCAACATCAAAGAGTGCAAAAATAGCACATTTCCAAACCCCAAACAGGACAAACTAGGAAACGCGAGACATAAACAGAAATAGGGCCGCAATGCCCAGGTGTTGAGGGCCTGACTGTGTGGCAGGTCTTTCAGCTGGGTAGCAAGCATGTGTTTTCAAGTTACCTATTCTTGAGGCTGGGGCGGTTATGTAATCTAAGTTCCCACCCCAGTGCAGTAGTGAGGGACTGCTGCACTGTCAGAGGGGCCTTTTATCAGATAATGTACGATATTTCTGATTTCTCCCTCTGGTAAATGTAAAAGATCCCTCGACACTATTCAAAGAAGATCAGGGTGTAGTTCATGGTACTCGGGCTAATGTTTACACCCCTGACCCCCAACCAATATCCTGAACACAAATCCTGCGGTGTCTGGGAATTGTAAAAGACACTATGTGAATGAAATGTAAATGCAAGCCATTGTTTCAAACTTTTTAATAATTTGGCAAACTTTTTTGCAAATTTTAGTTAGTTTAACTGCAGTAAATTAAGCCTGGTGCAAAACTAAAATTTTGAGAAATGTGATAAGCACTTTTAAAAATTCTTTCCAAACCCATGACCATTGCCAGTGAGACCAGCTTTCATTGCCCAACTTATCTTCCTTGTAATGAATCCACTCGTAGAATCCCTACAGTGTGGAAAGGGGCCATTCAGCCTATCAAGTCTGCACCAAACCCTCCAAAGAGCACGCCACACAAACCCCAATCCAGCCTCTGCATTTTCCATGTCCAATCCACCCTAACCTGCACATCTTTGGATGCTGAGGGGAAACCGGAGCACCCAGAGGAAACCCACACAGACACGGGGAGAATGTGCAAACTCCACACAGACAATTGCCTGAGGGTGGAATTGAACCCAAGTTCCTGTGAGGCAGCAGTGCTAACCACTGAGCCACCGTGCCACCCAAATGAGATTTTACATGAGTTTTAGATGGCGTTTATTTTTCATCCCAGATTTAACAATTGAATTTAAATTCCTCCAGCTGTCGTGGTGGGATTTGAACAGGATTGTCCTGATTTTATTCCAGGCCTCTGTATTGCCAGTCCAGTAATAATATTACAATTCCACAATCCCTCTAGAACTTTGCTGATCGGATACTCCATCTGGTGTTTTTTTTTAATTTCTCTTTTTGGTGAGTACATCTGCACAGTATCACTTTTGTCCGCATTCCTTGATGTGCAGAGGAGGACAAGATAGAATTCAGTCGCTTGAGTCAAATAGCCTGGTGCCTCCTGCCTCCTTCACAAAGCAAGCAGAGGGCAGCGAAGGGCCTGGATAGTTCCCCCAACATGGCTCATGGTCTCTGGCAGGCAGGGGATGGGAGGAGAGGTGGGGAGAAGGAAGCATTGCTCAGACAGATGATGACAGATGTTGCTCACATCGACAGTTAGTGGGAATTACAGATTTTGTGAACATGTTTTGAAGGGGGTCAGTGTTTGCTCATAACTTTTTTTGAAACTTCCTCTCCCACATATGGAAACACTCAGCTGGATCCAGGTTTCTGGAGTACTTTGACAACCACCATTTCTAAGAATTGATAAGGAGCGGTTGGCCAGCTCCATCTCAGATGGAAATAGAATGACGGAGCAAAAAGGTTTTGCTATCATCCACAACACAGCAGCCTGACAAACTGGTCGAAGATTGGAAGCAACAGAGAGGTGTAAATATAATCTTTCCCTCTCCACATTGAAGTACTTTTGCAACACAGGAAAAGGCCATTTGGCCTATCTACTTTGTGTTTAAGATCCGCATGAAACCCCTCACATCTCACCCCCTCACCCACTACACCCTTCCAGTCCTTTCTCTCTTTCTGTTTATCCAGCTTTTGGTCAAATACATCAATAATATTTTCATATTCTCTGGCTAAAGACCTTCCTCTTCAACTCCTGATTGGATTTATTGATCTTTTATCAACAGCTCCTCACGCCTCCCCCCCGCCCCCGGCCGTTTTCACCCTGATCAGAAATATCATCTCCACATTGACTCCATCGAACAACTTTCAGAATCTCAAAGACCTCTGACAGGTCACCCCCCAAAGCCCCTGCCCCCGCCTCAGCTTTCCCAGTTCTGGAGAAAGGAATCATAGAATTCCTACATTACACAGTCCATACCAACTCTCTGAAGAGCATCCCACCCAGGCCGACACTCCTATAACCCCCATAACCCTGTGTTTCCCATGGCCAATTCATGTAACCTGCACATCTTTGGGGGAATGAGCAAACTCCATGCAGACAGTCACCTGAGAATGGAATTGAACTCAGGTCCCTGGTGCTGTGAGGCAGCAGTGCTAACCATTGAGCCACCGGGCCTCTCCAGCCTGTACAGTTTTTCATGGTGGGTAGAACCTCTTAATTTTGTTTGTATGTTATTTTTTGCTTCCTGGGCATCACTGATTCTAACCTTCAGCATCCCAGGACTTAAACACTGGAATTTCTTTTTTAGCCGTCTCTACTGCAACCTCTCTCTCTTCTCCACAGAGTCTGCCTCACAGAGCAATCTTTTCATCACATATCCTCAGAGTCATACAGTCATAGATCCACAGAGTTGTACAGCACAGAAACAGACCCTTCAGTCCAACTCATCCATGCTGAGCCAGATATCCTAAATTAATCTCATCCCATTTGCCAGCATTTGGCCCATATCCCTCTAAACTCTTCCTATTCATGTACCCAGGAGACAACTTTTAAATGTTGTAATTGTACCAGCCTCCACCACTTCCTCAGGCAGCTCATTCCATACATGCACTGTGCTCTGAGTGATTAAGTTTCCCTTTTTAAATCTTGCCCTTCTCACCTTAAACCTATGCTCATAGTTTTGGACTCCCCAACCTTGGGAAAAAGACCTTGGCTAATCACCTTTTCTGTGCCCCTCATGATTTTATAAGCCTCTATAAGGTCACCCCCAGCCTCCGACACTCCTGGGAAAATAGCCCCAGCCTATTCAGCCTCTCTCTGCAGCTCAAACCATCCAACCCCAGCAAATTCTTCCTCTGTGACTCAATGGCAAACCAATACCACTCCTGTGAGCTGCATTTTAGCGCACTGAAAGGTGTTATATAAATGCCAGTTGTTGTTACTTGCTTTTCAATCTCCGTAGCTGCTGCCCACCCTGCTGAATATTTCTCAGAATTTCTGTTGCAATCTCAGATTTCGAGAGGTTATTTCAACTTTTATGTTGTTGAGTTGCTTGCATTACAGAGGTTGTTCACTCCTCTCAGGGCATCATTGGAGATTTCTGATGAAGGAGGTCATGGTGCTGAAAGTGTTAATGACGAAGCTGTATCAAGCTCCACCCAATATCACACAGTGTTTGGGTGGGGAAGAAGCAACTCAGCAGTTTAACTTTCAGGTTAAATCAGTAGAAAGAGCTTACTCTGCATTTGATCTTGTGCTGTACCTGTCCTGAGAGTGTTTGATGGGGACAGTGTAGAGAAAGCTATACTTTCAGTTCAAAAGACCAGAAGGAGTTTTAATAGCATTTTAAAAGAGCAGAGGGGGCCCCACTCAATATCAAACCTCTTGCTGTCCCTGTCCTGTGTGTTTGATGGGAACAGTGGTGGGGCCCGAAACGTCAGCTTTTGTGCTCCTGAGATGCTGCTTGGCCTGCTGTGTTCATCCAGCCCCACACTTTGTTATCTTGGATTCTCCAGCATCTGCAGTTCCCATTATCTCTGATCACAAGCATTACTTACGGTTTACTTTCAGTTTAAAAGACTAAAGGGAAATTTACTTTCGGTTTGTACCCACAGAGAGAGCTTTACTTTCATTTGAAAAGAGTGAAAGGGATCGTTACCGTGTGACTAACCCTATGCTGTCACTGTCCTGGGAGCGTTTGATGGGGACATTGTTGGGAGAGCTTTACCTACTTTCAGTTGAAAAGTGTATGATCTTTACTGTGCATCTTACCCTATGCTCTGCTTGTCCTGGGAGTGTTTGATGGGAACCGTATTGAGGGACATTTACTTCCTGTTAAAGAGTAGAAGCAGATTAACACAAGGACACAATGGAGATAGATGCGTCATCGCTTGCTGCTAACAGTGTTTGAGTCTGGGTGGCCACACCTTTAGTAAAGCGCAGCACTGGTTCACCAGAACGAGATTTGGACTTGCAAGGGTTAAGTGACAAGGAGGGATTACACAAACAAGGGTTACATTCCCTGGAATGTAGGCTGCTGATCTGAAGGAAGTGTTCAGATCTTCGGGTTTACTGATAGGGCAGGTACAGAAAAACTCTTTGTTATTTGGAGAGTCGAGTACTGGCAAGGTGGTGGGGAGTATAGTTCAAAAATTATACGCGGACCTTTCAGAGATGAAACGAGGAAACTCTTTTACAGTCAGAGGGTGAGACACAACTCTCCCAGCAATGACACTTGATCAATTATTCATTTTAAATCTGCGATTGACACATTTTTGCTGAGCTAAGGCATTAAGGGACATGGAAAATCTACGAAATTAGGTTAATGCGTGACTGCATCAGATGCCAGGTCAGATTTGAGGGGTTAAATGGTCTCTTGTGCCTGTGCTCCAAGCTGCTCTAATGTTTTATATGAGTCAGTGGCTGTATACAATGCACGAAATCAGGATGAAACAAAGCACAGAAAGGAATTCTCCTAACCTACAGCTTCAGTTACTGGGCTAAAAATGGAGTGAACACCACAGGTGTACAAATAATGTTGGCTTATGGAATTCCAAACTTCTATTCACTTGTGTTCCCATAATTAAAACAGTGCGGGCTATAAAATTGTAATTGGACGTATTCCACACTTTGATGCTGTGACCACTAATGTCTCAATTACAGTGCAGCAAACCAGGCAGCGTTCAAGCAGCTCCATCAGGATTTTGTTCCTGTTGCAGTGGTCTGCTGGAGACAACATAGGGACACAGGAGTGAAACAGAGGGAGGGACACATTCTATCCTCCACCATCAATGACTCTCTGCTCTCCCTGCAGTATTCCATTCACTCTGCCGACCCCCTCACACGCACGCCCCATCACAGGACAGTGACAGCATGAGGTCACGTACAGAATAAAGATCCCTCTTTTCCTGAATGGGGCTAAATCACGTTTGAACATGGATTCCAAGTTCTAGCCAAGCCTTCCTTGCACCCAAGCTACTGCTTTCCACATCAGAGCCCAGATGGTTGTGGCTGAAGGCTACTCAACTGCAGGGAGCATCACAGCCAGCCTGGTCTGATTTCAAAAACATCTACTGTTCGGGAACTGCGGCTACTGTGTCCGTACGCCCACCTGTGATAAGAGCCAGACAGCATGGAGAGCAAAGCAGAGGTCAAAAGCCAGTATAGGTGGCTCACTGACAAACCTCTGGCACTCCATCCACAAACCTTAAATCAGGAGTGTGTTTACCAGTTACCTGGGCGGCTCGACTGCCTTCCCCTCTCTCCCTATTTATTTCATAACCCTCTTCCCCTGCCTCATTTCTGCTGAAGGGTCCAGGCCCGAAACGTCAGCCTTCCTGCTCCTCTGATGTTGCTTGGCCTGCTGTGTTCATCCAGCTCCACACCTTGTTATCTAAGAAACTCAGCAGCAACCAGCACAGAGCAGGCTGTTCAGTTTGTCCCTACTACAGTACTCAGCACTCCCACTATCAACACACCGTGTTTGTAATATTCATCACCTCCTTTACTGAGCGTCTCCAGCTCTCAGCCACTCACTAAAACTTTCACCATTGGCAAAGCTGTCCCATCTCAATATTTTATCTGGTGCCACTCCAGGGAAATGCTTTGGAATCTTTCTGGAATTATGGAATGGTTACAGCACTGCCATCCATCCCATTATATCTATGCTGGTGCTTTCTCTTAATTAGATATCACTCCCCTGCTTTCTCTCGAGATTCTAGTGCAATTCCTTATTGAATTTTACCCTTTCAGCAAATGTTTTCCAAATCCTAAGCACCCACTACATGAATAGATTCTCCTTATCGCTCTCTTGGCTCAGTTTTTCCTATCAATGTATGTATCTGCCCCTTTTGTTTAACAACCCTTCTCCCCACTTGAAAAGGCACTTCTCCCCCACCCCCCACTCCACCACACGCACTTTATTATAAGTCTTCATGATTTTGAAGCTCTCCATATAATCTATCACTTGCTTTCTCTGTGCCCAAGTGAATTCCAGTTTCTTCAGTCTCTCCAGGGAACTGAATTTTCACTTCCTGGTACCATTTCTAGGAAATCTCCAATGCACTTAGCTCCATGGTCTTACTACCTTATGGGTGCTATGCAAATGCAGGTTGTGGCAGTCCTTGCTGATTTACAGGTTTCTCTGCAAGAAAAAACCTGCCACTCATGTTTCAACTGCATCTTCACCCTGTTATAACTATGGGGCTGAGAGGACTGTTGCAGTTTGGAACAGTCTTTAAGATAAAAGGGCCTGGGTTATATGATCCTTGTGACATCACATTGACTACATGTCCGGGTGGGCTAAAGATCACAAAAAGGCCAAAGTGTCTCAGCAATACAATGCTTTAAGATGTTCATTAAAAGCAATGACAGTAGACTCCGAGATCACAATGCATTGATTCTGAGCCTCCCAAAGTCCCAGAAAAGTTTTGGAAATATTGGATTGTGAACAGATATGTTGTAAACTGCCTATTTACTTACGAGATTAAAAAGAATTGACGAACCAACCTTTCTACCTGATCGCAAAGTTGTCATGGGAACAGAGTACAGGGGAAGCCATTTTTTTGAGATCAGGCTACAGGCTTCCCTACAAAAATTAATGCAGATCGCTAAACAGTGGTCAGCAGAGAGAAGATGCTTGGCTTATTGAACCTGTACAGCCAAATGCAGGAGGGAGTTGGTCTCTCCCTAATCAAACAGATACAGCCCGCTGCGATGGAAGAATTCCGTGAGATGTGTTCAAATGTGGCACTACCAGTCATGGATTCAGGCAACTCTCCAAAAATCACCTGGAAGTGATCACTGGGAGTTACTATGTGTTAAAACAGGGAAATGCAAAGCCATTGAAAACTGGGAACAACCATTAATTTGCCTTAATGACTGTAAAGACTTTTTTGGAGAATATGATGGATGCTAAGTATAAAAGAGGAAATGTACCTCTTCGAATTTTGAAGTGTTTACTCAATAGTGTGCTTAGTCTTTTGTTACAGTAAACATATTAAAATGTGAGTAAAAATAAAACCCCAAGAGAACTGCAGATGCTGTAAATCAGGAACAAAAACAGAAGTTGCTGGAAAAGCTCAGCAAGTCTGGCAGTAGCAGTGAAGAAAAATCAGAGTTAACGTTTCAGGTCCTCAGAAGGGTCACAAGACTCAAAATGTTAACTCAGATTTTTCTATCAAAATGTTAGACTTTGTGCTGTCATTCATTCAGCCATTAAACTGGAAGTTTTGAATTTCTCTTACAACTTACTGATCTCTGTAATCTCTACCTCTGAGCCATGGGAACACCATCACCTCCAAGTTCTGTTGCAGGTCATGCAGCATCTTAATTTAAACACGTCACTATTCCTTCAGTTTTGGTTTTCATTATCACCTCAAGAGGGCAGCTCACTGCTACTTTCTTGGGGGAAATGAGGAATGAACAGTTGCATCTATATGAGTATTTTCAAACCCCTAAGGAATGTTGCTGGCACTTTGAGATTGTCCTGGTGTCTCTAACCAATGAAAAATTAATCCCCGCAGCGCTGCTATGAATCATGGGAAAGAAACCCTTCTGTTTTTGTTTGATTTTGATTTTTTATTGTCACATGCACCTAGGAACACATGGTTATAGCTGCAGAGAAAGTGCACAAAGAGCGAGATCAACATTAAGTTTAAAATTTGAGACATCCATTCAAAAGCCTAAAAACAGCGGGGATAAAGCTGTTCTTGAATCTGTTGGTACATGTGCATGAGCTTTTATACTTTCTACCCAATGGAAGAGGTTGGAAGAGATTATAACTGGGGTGATTTTCTGAAAAAGGGTCCAGTCCTGAAACGTCAGCTTTCTTGCTCCTTGCTTGGCCTGCTGTGTTCTTCCAGCTCTACACCTTGTTATCTGGGACATTAAACAGTTGATTGACTGACAGCTAATAGCCAGCCAATCAGGTGATGGAGAACCTGCCCACTTACCATTTGGTGCAGAGAATCACAAGATGAATATGTTTCTGTGACCAAAGGCAGGGACCGACCTGTTGCACTCAGACTATGTTGAATGACAGTTACTGGCTTGAGGAAAGTGATGCTATCAGCCCTGACAGTTGTGCTGAGTTCCTGGTGGTCAGATGGACAAAAAGCACTGGCAGCAAGAAGAGACGGGCTGGTGTGAGAACAGCAGCAGAGCAGGAGGGCTCTGCACTGGCATACAGTACAACATATATACTGAGTGAACCACATGAAGGAAACACATTCCCAGTTATGGAGCAAAATCTGGTAGGGGGCTCTCGTTAGCTGGCTAGAGACCTGCCTGTTTAAGGCAATGTTTCGCAAATTTAACACCAGTTGTGGGCAGGTGTTGGGGGAGAGGCTGTCACTGGCAGGATTTCACCTTAAGTTAGGACACCCTCTCCCCCCCCAGGGGAGAATCCCCATTGGCAGTGTAGAGGAACAGAGGGATCTTGGGATCCACGTGCATAGATCCCTCAAAGTTGCTACCCAAGTTGATAGGGTGTAAAGAAGGCATATATATAGTGTGTTGGCTTTCATTGGCAGGGGAATACAGTCTAAGAGCCACAAGGCTATGCTGCAGCTCTATAAAACTCTAGTTAGACCACACTTGGAATATTGTGTTCAGTTCTGGTCACCTCATTACAGGAAAGATGTGGAAGCTTTAGAGAGGGTGCAGATGAGATTTACCAGGATGCTGCCTGGACTGGAGGGCAGGTCTTACGAGAAAAGGTTGAGGGAAGGATGAGAGGTGACTTGATAGAGGTGTACAAAATGATGAGAGGCAGAGATAGAGTGGATAGCCAGAGACTTTTTCCCAGGGCAAAAATGACTATTACAAGGTGGCATAATTTTAAGGTGGTTGGAGGGAGGTATAGGGGAGATGTCAGAGGTAGGTTCTTTACACACAGAGTGGTGGGCGTGTGGAATGTGCTGCTGGCAGTGGTAGTGGAGTCAGATACTTTAGAGACTTTTAAGAGACTCTTGGCTAGGCACATGGAGGATAGTAAGATGTAAGGTATGCTGGGTAGTTTGATCTTAGTAGGATAATAGGTTGGCACAACATTGAGGGCTGAAGGGCCTGTACTGTGCTGTACTGTTCTGTGTTCTAATAGGGTGGGGCTAGTCAAAGGTCAGTAACTCTCACATGTGGCAGTGACACGAAGGAGGCTGTGACTACCAGACAGGTATTCAGGATATTCAGGGATACAGCTTACTGATGTAATGTGGTGGCAGGGAGAGAGGGGCAACGAGTCAGAAACATGGGGAACTGCAGGGGTGTGGCTCCTAGTGGGCTAGTCTCAAGAACAGAGTGGCACAGATTGAAGGACCCCCTCTGAGGTGACAAGCTGCCCACCCCCGGGTTAACCTGTCTGGCAGACTGGTTGGCACCAGCCCACCAACCCCCCCCACACCAGCTGGGTTAATCACAGTGGTGGCAGCCTGGTGCTGGTAATTAATTGACCATGAACGAGCACCAGTTGACATGGGGCAGGAAGGCCGTGGGTTTGGGTAAGACATTCTAAAGGGATTTGGAATAGGCACCTGAAGAACTTTTGTTTTAAATTGCAGGGATGTGAGGAATTATTTTCACCCAGAGGGTGGTGGGCACCTGGCAGTCTCTGCCTCAAAGGGGTTGGCAGGGGCAGGAAACAGCAAGGCATTGAGGCAATATGTAGATAAAGATGGGAAAGCTCAACAGCATTCAAGACCAACTGCTGGAAAATGGGATCAGAATAGATCGAGATCAGCAACGCAGAGAGAGAGAGAAGATTTTGGATAAAAATCGTTCTTGCAGCAGATGAAGATAAGGCATGGAAAGGAGACTTGAGGGTGATCAGATCAGCAATGATCTCGTCGAATGGCCTCATCCCATGCAAAAACGACTCCCTGCGCCAGTCCTGAGGCCCGCCTAATCGGTTCAAGGCCGGAAAGGGAAACGTTATTCCATCAAAACCGAACTGATGTACTCACAGGATTCCACAGTGACCTGGGCAAATGGCACTAATGAGGGACGGATTTTAATTTGTTTCATATATAATAAAACACTTCATTTTACAACTCGCCCCGATTCTCCAGCGCCTGAACGCTTCAGTGAAATGAATGGAACAGATGCAATGGTTTCTGGCTGCAATTAGCTCTGTCACACACTTCGTATCCGTGGGCCGTTCTCTCCATCCCCCGGAGACTAGCCCACGGCTCTGTCATCCTGAATCTCCACCCCAAAGCCCGGACCCCACCGTCAATGAGAGAGACATGAAGTTGGCTCCCAGCACTTTATTCCTGTTAAATATTAATTTTAAAGAAAACAGGCTTTAATAGACAAGGAACACCTCATTAAACTGCTAAAATGTTTCAGAGATTAATGGGGTTAAGCGGATAATGCAAATATTTACTTTGAGAGAAAAACAAAAACTGCAGATGTTGTAAATCAGAAACAGAAACAAAGATACGAAACGCTAACTCTGATTTCTCTCCACTGACACTTGCTGAGCTTTTCCAGCAATGTCTATTTTAGTTTGAGGGTTTGCTGGACCCCTGTACAGACAGCTTTATCCAAAAGTAGGCATTGCACAGTCACTGACAACAAAATTAAACACCTTCTGAGATAACACAGTGTGAAGTTGAATGAAAGTAAGGGTCTCGCCTCGAAACATCAGCTTTCCTGCTCCTCTGATGCTGCTTGGCCTGCTGTGTTCATCCAGCTCCACACCGTGTTATCTCAGACTCTCCAGCATCTGCAGTTCCTACTATCTCTGTAACAACCTTCTGATGCATTTCTTTGTTACTACGTTTTCCTCTATTGTGGAAAGAGCATTCTCAGTTTCTGAACTTCTTTTTTCTCGTTTTCCAATGACTTTGTCAACGCAAGTACCTTCTTCACAAAATGTTCCTGAGACCTGTGAGAACATTAGAGACAGATTTTCCCAACAGGAAAACCTGACCAATAACCCATACAGACAGACTGTTGACAGCAGCAGCTACAGGTCGAATTCTCTTTAAAACCTCGCCTTGTTCTGGCCTCTTCACATGCTTTTGTTTCATTATTCAACCGCATATCCTAGAAGGGGGCGCGGACAGATGTGCATTTGTATAGCGCCATCCCGGCTGATTGAGGGAACGGGTCCACTGGGTGGGAAGGGAGGATGGTGGCAGAGGGATCGAACGGCACCGGGTTGGACGACACACAAACGGACAACTGGACCCACCAGGCCTGCACCGGTCCCCTCCATACTGTGAGCCAATGCATCCCAGCATGGATTTGGACAAACAGTGCGAAATGTGAGGCTTGCAGGCGGTAAACGGGGCTGAGGAGCTAGCACAGCTACGCCGGACCGAGTGGCGCCACAAGAACCTCAGATGACAGGTGGGTTTCAGGATCCGGGGCAGATTACAGGTCACTGTGATCCCAGTACTCAAAGGCGCCACTGGTATTGGGACGGATTTATACTGGTATTGGGACGGATTTATACTGGTACTGAGAACGGATTTATACCGGTATTGAGACGGATTTATACTGGTATTGGGACGGATTTATACTGGTACTGGGGACGGATTTATACCGGTATTGGGACGGATTTATACTGGTATTGGGACGGATTTATACCGGTACTGGGGACGGATTTATACCGGTATTGGGACGGATTTATACTGGTATTGGGACGGATTTATACTGGTACTGGGGACGGATTTATACCGGTATTGGGACGGATTTATACTGGTATTGGGACGGATTTATACTGGTACTGGGGACGGATTTATACCGGTATTGGGACGGATTTATACTGGTATTGGGACGGATTTATACCGGTACTGGGGACGGATTTATACTGGTACTGGGGACGGATTTATACCGGTATTGGGACGGATTTATACTGGTATTGGGACGGATTTATACCGGTACTGGGGACGGATTTATACTGGTACTGGGGACGGATTTATACCGGTATTGGGACGGATTTATACTGGTATTGGGACGGATTTATACCGGTACTGGGGACGGATTTATACCGGTATTGGGACGGATTTATACTGGTATTGGGACGGATTTATACCGGTACTGGGGACGGATTTATACTGGTACTGGGGACGGATTTATACCGGTATTGGGACGGATTTATACTGGTATTGGGACGGATTTATACTGGTACTGGGGACGGATTTATACCGGTATTGGGACGGATTTATACTGGTATTGGGACGGATTTATACTGGTACTGGGGACGGATTTATACCGCTATTGGGACGGATTTATACTGGTATTGGGACGGATTTATACTGGTATTGCGGACGGGGTCACTCTGGTGTCCGGGACAGATTTATACTGGTGTCCGGGACGGATTTATACGGGTGCCGGGATTGGGGTTTCGCTGTTTACGTGGGCCAGCATCCAACTGTGGGAAGCGGGCGCTACCTGAGATTCTCATCCGGTTTTTAGATTTTAAAAGAAGCAGAAACCGTCCCAAAATAACAAAGTCAAGCAGCATCAGAGGAGCAAGAAAGCTGACGTTTCGGGCCTGGACCCTTCTTCAGAAAGAAGATTGTTCCCACTCTTGGCTCACGACTCTGTCCCTCTCGGTTATGAAAGCCACAGGCAGTAAGGGGAAGTCTATACAGAAAGCTCAGAGCTGTGACCATCCTGAGCGAACCACTGAGCGCAGGTCCGTTACACCCAACAGGTGCAGACCATTCGGCCCCTTGGCCCGGACTGACCTTTACGCTCCAATGCAGCCTCCTACGGCCAAGCTAACCCTGTACCTTCTGCTTCAGCCTGAGTGCACCCAGTCCCTGTGACCAGCCTCTCGCATGGGTTTGCCGCTGGGTGTGTTTTTTTTTTGGCTGATATACCTTCGCTCTCCGATGAGGCTTGTCAGCACGAGGAAACATCTTGTCTCATATTTAGCCAACACAGTGTGAACCCTGCCGTGCCCTGAATCACTTCTCTCACTCTCTCTCTCTGCATTCCCAAAGCTGCTTGAATCAAACTATCACATCCAGGCTCAATTTTGACCATTTCCAGTCCATCTCACAGACACGTGGGGGGTCACTCACCGGATATCTGACACACCGTGGGGAAATCCTCACAACAGTCTCCTGTTTTCTGACAGTAAGCGTCGCAGTAGCACAGTGTCCTCCTCACGGTCAGCTCCTGGCACCGGTTATCCCTGCCGGCACAGCATTTGGGGTTTTCTCGGTGATAGCAGCCAGCGGAGACCCCCTGCAGGCACGCAGTAAGGGCCAGCGCCCCCCAGCACAGGGCCAACCTCCCCATCGCCTTCTCCCTCCCTCTGTCTCCTTTCTCGCCTCTTTCACACGCCGCTCCCTGTAACCATAGGTTGATGAGCGTCTCTCTCTCTCTCACACACTGTGAGAGTTTGCTGCCTGTGTTACTGAGGGGCTGGGGGGGATGCACAGTCCGCCCCCTGACACTGGGGCAGGGGCTGTTCCTCTCTGCTGGGCTCAGTGCATTCCCAGTCGCTGGGGTCGAGAGGGATCCTGTGAGCTAACCACACTCCAGTCTTCATTGACTCAGTGTAGACCCTTTCATCCCGCCTCTGCGGCGCAGTCTCCTGTCACTGGTCCTAGCGCCCACACTCAGCGCTCAGAGCAAACCCTAAACTCCCGACTCTTGTATTTATTTTCTTAATTCGTTCATGGGTCGGCGGTGGTAATGTCCCTTGCTCGTAGCTAGGGGACCTGGGTTCAACTCCCAGCAGCTCCATTGGTCATTAGCATCTCTAAACAGGTTGATCAGGGAATCTCCTCCACAGAAGCTGCCAGACCTGCTGAGCTTTTCCAGCAACTTTGTTTTTGTTCCTGATTTACAGCATCCGCAGTTCTTTTGTTTTTTTAAAAGAACAGAAGTTGCTGGAAAAGCTCAGCAGGTCTGGCAGCATCTGTGAAGGGAAAAACAGAGTTACCGTTTCAGGTCCGTTGACCCTTCCTCAGAACTCAAACATCATCTCAATATTTCTATTTTAATTACTGATACTGATTAACTGGGGACCGGACCCAAACATTAACCAAACATTAGCTTTCTTTCCCCCTTTTCAGATGCTGCCAGACCTGATGAGCTTTTCTGTTTTTCTGATGAAGGGTCTAGGCCCGAAACGTCAGCTTTTGTGCTCCTGAGATGCTGCTTGGCCTGCTGTGTTCATCCAGCTTCACACTTTATTATCTTGGATCCTCCAGCATCTGCAGCTCCCATTATCTCTCTCAGTTGAGATAATGTTGGGTACTCACTTGAAACGGACAATATTAAGTGTAACAATATGAATTATTACTCGTGCAGATTGTGACGGGTCGAATGGCCTCTTTTTGCACTGTCACCATTCTGGGATCCCAGGATTTGGATCCATTTGCACATTTTCGGTCCAGTGAATCCCCGATGATGCCGGCAAACTGGAAAGCAAAGGATGAGACTATTTCAGAACCACTGTCAAAACATTGCCTAGTCAGTTTGTGAAATCAGTTGTGAAGCAAGTCCATCGATTTCGGGTGAGAGTCTGGAGGGAATTCACGGAGGGAATCTTCCTCCAAAGGCTGGAGGGTATTTGGAGTTCACTACCTGAAAGGGTGGTAGAGCCGGAAACTCTCACAACAGGGTCTCAAGTCCAAAGTTGGGCAGGCTGGGTGGATTGGCCGTGCTAAAATTCTCCGTAAGCGAGGGGCTACAGGGATGGGGTGGGGGGCTGGGATAAGTCGGTGCGGGCCTCTGTCTCTTTCTGCACCGAAAGGGTTCTATATTTTAACAAAAAAGCTTGAGTGTGCTGGTGAGGACCTATGGCTGTGAGAGTGGAAGTGGGATGAGACTGGTTAGTTCCCTGCTGGTGAATGTGGGTGTGGGAGTGTACACACATAGGAGATCATCCAGCCTATCATGCATGTACCAGCGTTTGCAGCAGGAAATTAGCACCAGAAGCCTGCGATTGGTTTATTAATCTGTATTAACCCCCCCTCCCCAATCCCATCAGAGCTGGTTCTGGGTTGAGGGACGATAATTGGATCTAGTACTACAAGAAATTACCGTCCATCGGATAGAGCAATGGCACCGTGACCTGACCTAGCAATATATCTCACTGCGCTGTGGGTAAAATCGTTCCAAAAAAGGCCATTTTGGCCCATTGCCAGCTCTCAGAAAGGAATTGGTTTGTGGGATCTTGCTGTGCCTATGCTTGGCTGCTGTGTTTCCTACATCACAGCCGTATTTACACTTAATTGTTTGGGGATTAAAACGCACTGGGATATCCCACGCTCATGACAATTACACCTTTCTTTCCAGCCATTCTATAGAAAGGACAGTAGTATCTTACAGATACCTCATGCTGAATCCTGCACTAAGTGTTTGAGATGTCTCACAAACTTCAGTGTTCCTCTCTGAATCGGAGAGCAATGCAACACAGACAAATGCCATTTGGCCCATCACTGCTATACTAATACCTATCAAAAAGAGCATGAGCCCACTGATACCAACCCACAGTGTCACTGAAGTCTTACTGCACAGTAGGAGGCCATTTGGCCCATCATTCCCGCACTGGCTCTTCAAATGAGTGCCATTACCTACAGTCAGTCTCTATTTTTGTTTCCATATTCTAGCACATTATTTTTATCCAAAATAATTATCCAATGCCCACTTTAATGCCTCAATTGATTTTGCCTCCACTACATCCCCAGGCTGTGTTGTCCTATTTTCCGTTCCTTTTTTCTCTGTTTCTGTGAGTTCCAGACCCTAACTACCTCAGAGATAGTAAGAACTGCCGATGCTGGAGTCAGAGATAACCCAGTGTGGCCAGGCAGCGTCAGAGATAACCGTGAGCAGCTGGAGGAACACAGCAGGCCAGGCAGCATCAGAGGAGCAGGAAAGCCGATGTTTCAGCTCTGGACCCTTCTTCACAAATGGGGCTCGAATCTGCTCCTCCCACCTCACTGACCTATCCTCACCACTGCCTGCCTGCATTCACCCATCACCATCCCACCTACCTCCCCCGGTCCCACCACTCCACTCCCTAACGACCTGCTTTTTTCTCACATCAACGTTGCTTCTTTTGCATGTCACTTTAAATCCAGGAATTTCCCAGGTAGGCAACCATACTTGTTCGAGAGTGATTTCCAACCACGACTTTAAATCCTCTAGTCCTTATATGATCTGGAGTAGCTTCTCTGTCTGTCTGTCTGTCTCTCTCTCTACTCGAACCAGGCACTCGTGAGTTTGGAAATCTCTGTTAAATCTCCTGTCAGACCCCTTCTCTCTAGAGAGAACAATCCAGAACTCGTCAACCCTGTCCTCTCTACCGGATAGCATTTCCCTCTCTCACCTTTTCAGCCTTACTTCCTGTCAATGAGCCAGTTCTGTGTATCCGGCCCCTTTGGGAAACATTAAATAATCACAGGGACCCCATTAAATAATTCAGCAGAACTTTCAAGTATGAACAAAATAATCGCACAGGACGAGGGTAGCATTAGTTAAACTAACATTTAATTGTTTTTCAACCTGCCCAGAGATATTACTACACACCTCTGGAGCAGATAGGACTTGAAGGCAGGCGTCTAGAGTCAGGACTAGGAACACGACCACTGTGCCACAAGAGGGCCCCCTTTTGCCTAAGGGCCAGTCACATTTTGCTGTGTGTCTGACTCACATGCCCTACAGCGGATTTACTTCCCTAAAAGACATTAATGGACCTGACTAGAGATGATGGGAACTGCAGATGCTGGAGAATCCAAGATAACAAAGTGTGGAGCTGGATGAACACAGCAGGCCAAGCAGCATCTCAGGAGCACAAAAGCTGACGTTTTGGGCCTAGACCCTTCATCAGAGAGCTCTAGGCCCGAAACGTCAGCTTTTGTGCCCCTGAGATGCTGCTTGGCCTGCTGTGTTCATCCAGCTCCACACTTTGTTATCAGTGGACCTGACTAGCTTTGTTTTCGCGGACGATCCCTGTCATCTCCTAATTCTAGACTTTTCGAGTTTGAATTTTAAATTCCACCATCTTTCATGATTGGATTTGAACCCAGGACCCCAGAACATGAAACAAAAAAAATCACAATGATCTGCAGACGCTGAAAATCAGAAACTAAAGCTGAAATTGCTGGAGAAACTCAGCAGGTCTGGCGGAAAGAAAGCAGAACTATCTCTGAGACAGTAGGAACTGCAGATGCTGGAGAATCTGAGATAACAAGGTGTAGAACTGGATGAACACAGCAGGGCAAGCAGCATCAGAGGAGCAGGAAGGCTGACATTTCAGGTCTCGACCCTTCTTCAGAAAATCCATTCTTCCATTTGCACTCCCTCTCTTAAAGTGGCGACCGGGAAAATAGCATTGTCCCCCCTAAAGAGAGAGCAAGGCCAGAGTGTTTATTAAAACTGCCTCCTTATTTGCTGGGAGATAGGAGGAACTGCTGATGCTGGAGTCTGAGATAACAAGGTGTAGAGCTGGATGAGCACAGCAGGCCAGCAGCATCAGAGGAGCAGGAAAGCTCTCATTTCGGTCCCTGAAGAAGGCTCCAGGCCCAAAACATCGGCTTTCCTGCTTCTCTGATGCTGCCCAGCCTGCTGTGTTCCTCCCGCTCCATATTGGGTTATCTCCTTATTCGCTGGCCCTGTTTTGGGACTGGAATCTGAGCAGGAAATGCTCAGCTCTGCATCATCACCCATTCCCATTTGCGGGACACTTAGGAGTTTGAGGTTCTGTTGGGGACATCGTCTCTTTTCGTGCCCAGAGGACGCTGCCAAATTGGCTCCACATCCACACTCAGGCGAAGCTGCAAATGTTAAAACTTCATTAATAAAACGGAGTTATAGTAAACTAGCTGGGGAATGTGTGGAGAGTAGGACAAGCAGCGGTTTCCAAATACCTGCTGTGTCATTCGGAGCTAATGGTAGCCTCATGAATACTGCACTTCTACTTCCTACTTTCTAATATATAGAGAGAGAAATATACCCTGGTGAGGGTATAATGCAGTGGCAGACTGGGTAATGTCCCTGGCTCAAAACCAACAGCTTATGGCTCCAGTCCCACTCCTGGATTTCATGATTTGATTTATCATTGTCACATGTACATAAGTATAGTGAAAAGTATTGTTTTCGTGCAGAAGATAGTGTACAAAGACCGCAGGGTGAAAGAACAGAGCAAAGAATACAAAGTTACAGCTGCAAAGGAAGTACACAAAAATTGAGACCAACATTAGATGTGAAATTTGAGAGGTCCATTCACAAGTCTAATAATAGCAGGGAAGATACTGTTCTTGAACCTGTTGGTATGTGAGTTTAAGCTTTTGTATCTTCTGCTCAACGGAAGAGGTTGGAACAGATTCTAATCGGGAGGGGTTTTCGAAGATGTTGGCTGCCTTTCTCCAGCAAGGAGAGGTGTAGATGGAGTCCATAGATGGGAAGGTTGGCTTCCACAATGGTCTGGGCTGTGCACACCACCTTCTGTAATTTCTTACAGTCCTGGGCAGAGCAGTTGCTGGTGTAGTTTTAATGGAGCTCCCCAGGCTATGTTAACATGGGTAATGTAATTTTTCCATCAACTTGGAATTCCAGGGAGGCTAGAAATTTGTATGTGATCGTGCCTCTGACTGGAAGGTTGTCAGGTCATAAAAATTCCAGAGAATTAAATCTCAAATCCAGACTGATTCTCCTTATTAAGGAAGTTGTGGGGTGGCTGACAGTGACAGGCAATGTGAAAGCAAATATCTGCATGCCTGCACTCTCAGGTGTTTCTAAGATATAGGAACAAGGAACAGGAGTAGTCTATTCAGTCGCATGAGTCTTCTTCACTGTTAGATATAATCATGGCTGATCTCATCTCGGCCTCAACTCCATTTTGCTGCCAGCTCCCCATAACCCTTCAACCTACCGCTATTTAAAAACCTACCCGCTCCTTAAATTTACGCAGTGTATCATCCAGCATCTCCGCACTCTGGGCTAGATTCACAACCCTTTGACAGAAGTAATTTCTCCTCATCTCTGTTTTAATTTTGTTTTATTTCACAAATGTAAAATATCTTTATATATACATGGTCACAAACACAGTTCGGTTCTGTGCAGTATCATATCAAGGAAACAAACAGACTTTGGAGTTTGGCTCTGTCCAAACAAACCAATGGCATCTCTTACTTGTGAAAATTATATTTACACATATTTGAGGCTCTGGGAGGGTCCTATACCTGAACAGACCCCCACTTAACTTCAGTAGAAAGACCACAGACCCTTGGCGGCAGCTGCCCTGAGCATCTCTGTTTTAAATCTGCTACTCTTTATACTAAAATTGTGGTCTGTCATTCTAGATTGCCCTACCTCAGGAATCTCCCCTTCTATTCTGCCAATCCTCGGTAGCGTTTATATGCCTCAGTTAGATCTCCTCTCATTCACCAAAACTCCAGGGGTATAAGCCAAATCTGCTCAATCGCTCCTCATGAAACAAACTCATATCAAATAAAACTGTGGCCAATGTCTGCCCCTCTGGTAAAAGCTGAAAAATGCTGGAAAACCTCAGTCAGCCCATGAAAAGAGAAACATGACCCACTGTCAGAACTGAGCCTTTCCAGCAGAGCACATCAAAAAAAAATTCAACAGGTTGCCTGGTTGGCATCATTGTTGCACTTTGTGGGATCTTCCTATGCAAGAAACTGACAGCTGTTTTTCCACAATACAGTGTGTCTGTGAACCACGATGTGACATTTGAGGGTGTGAAAGCTGCTGTATAAATGCAAGTCTACATTTCACATGAATCGAACTCCAGAGTGAGATTGTTTTTCAGTGTGCCTGCTTGAAACAAGAACTGAACATCATTTTAATGAGACTCCATCACACAACACCCTCCCCGTCCTCATCCTTCCTGCTGACCCTCGTCTTCAGCAAAGTTCACTAACTGTCCTTGACAATGGGAGTATACAGTACCCTTTGCGTGCAGCAGTGAAGCTCATTATAAACAGAAAGTGTTGGAGAAACTCAGTAGGTCTGGCAGCATCTGTGGAGAGAAAAACATGGTTAATGTTTTGACTCCAGTGGTTCTTCTTCAGAACTGCTAGTACCCAGGAAAACATAGAACATAGAACATTACAGCGCAATACAGGCCCTTCGGCCCTCGATGTTGCGCCGACCTGTGAAACCAATCTGAAGTCCGTCTAACCTACGCTATTCCATTATCATTCATATGTTTATCCAATGGCCATTTAAATGTCCTTAAAGTTTTTGAGTCTACTACTGTTACAGGCAGGGCATTCCATGCCCTTACTACATTCTGAGTAAAGAACCTACCTCTGACATCTGTCCTATATCTATCACTCCTCAATTTAAAGCTATGTCCCCTCGTGCTAGCCACCACCATCCTAGGAAAAAGGCTCTCACTGAACACCGTATCCAATCCTCTGATCATCTTGTATGTCTCTATTAGGTCACCTCTCAACCTCCTTCTCTGTAACATAAACAGCCTCAAGTCCCTGAGCCTTTCCTCATAAGACCTTCCCTCCATACCAGGCAACATCCTGGTAAATTTCCTCTGCACCCTTTCCAATGCTTCCACATCCTTCCTATAATGTGGTGACCAGAACTGTACGCAATACTCCCAAGTGCAGCCGCACCAGAGTTTTGTACAGCTGCAACATGACCTCCTGGCTCCGAAATTCAATCCCTCTACCAGTGAGTGGATAAGTGAAGGTGGAGCTCAGAGAGAGAAAGACAGTTCGGCAGACAAAGCCAGGAAAGGAGAAAAGGTGTTAGTTGGGGGACCGTGAGTGGGTAAAGATGGGTAGGCTGTGCTGAAAGCAGTCAATGGCATGACAGGGTCTGGCCTGTGGGGAGTGGGTAAAGGACTGGGAGGAGGTGTTCAGGCTCTAAAATTGTTAAATTTGATCTAATCTTGAAAGAAGACAGGAGGAACCACAGTAAGCCAAGTTACAGGCCCATTTCACGAATACCCTCTTTTCCCAACCATGAAGGTAGTGAACCATAACAGTAAGGAGTTTGATGTTGCAGTTTCCTTGAGGAAACAGACTGTGATGGTGGTAGACACATTTTCTGCAAAAGCTTACCATTTTAACAGGTCTCCATGCTCCCCTGATCCAGACTGGGTGGGGAGTGTTATCCCGCGAAGGGCAATCTCAACATTACTGGCAGGCCCACTGAGCCACCATTAATGCTACCGAGGGCAAATGTTCAAAGAGCAGTGCTTCAGAGGGTCCTCATGCCTTTCCAGCCCAGTGTGTTATAAAAGGACAGAGCCAATGAGCAGACAGCCATGAGACAACACTATCAGAGACCCCACCAGCCAGTAGGTCAAGCATATATCAGGAGAGTTGACACAGGCACAACCCTACAGTTCCAGATTCAACGGTTCTTCAGAAAAGCTGACGTTTTGGGTTTGGACTCTTCTTCAGAAATTGAGATGGGTCCAGGCCCTAAACGTCAGCTTTCCTGCTCCTCTGATGCTGCTTGGCCTGCTGTGTTCATCCAGCTCTACACCTGGTTATCTCAGATTCTCCAGCATCTGCAGTTCCTACTATCTCTCAGCAGTTCCTCATTCATTTTGTCCACAGTCTGCAACTTCTTCCTGAGACTTAAATATATCGAGTTTTGAAGAAAAATCCTACTAGACTCAAGAGTGTTAGCTCTGTTTCTCTCTCCACAGATGTTGCCAGACCTGCTGTGTTTCTCCAGCATTGCCTGTGCTAGTTTTGTTCTATCATCTCCCCGAAGAGACGGGTTAACCTGCCTGAACTCCACAGCCAAGGAAACAGATGGAAGTATGGCCATAGAATATGTGGGTGATGAAAACTGTAGATTCCCTGAGAGGTGAGTGGAAGTCTGAAATCCAAACCATATTTGGCTTTCCTCAGCTAAGCACAGATATCCTGCAGGTTTAGGAAGTTTCCTTTCTATTTACCCTCCAATACTCATACAGCATTGCTGTCAGTGAGTTGAGCCAGTGGCAGATTCGATTTGAAGCCCAGTGCGGACTCATCTGCTCTGTTTCTCCCCTCTCTCTTTCTCTGCTTCAGAAGGACTGTAATGCTGAATTTTAACTTTATTTATTTCTCCAATTTATACCTGGGGCACCTTTGCACTTGAGTTGGCGCTGGAAAGAGTGACTTTGTATACCCAGCCCTGTGGGTGGCATGGTGGCTCAGTGTTTAGGACTGCTGCCTTGCAGCATTAGGCGTCCCAGGGTCAATTCCAGCCTTGGATGACTGCTTGTGGGGAGTTTGCATGCATCCATGCAGATTTCCTCAGGGTGCTCTGGGTTTCCTTCTGCAGTCCAAAGATGTGCAGGCTAAATTGTCCATAGTATGCAGGCTGGGTGGATTACATGGTTCGGGTCCTATGGATAGGGCAGGAGGTAGGTAGGTCTGGCTGGGATGCTCTTTGGAGGCTGATTGGCCTGCTTCTGTGAATTGGGGAATTATATGAGATTCATGTACTTGAGTAAATGTGACAATAAAACCTAATTCTAATCCACTCCAAAGCTCTCGTGAGTAGATTTCTAATAAATACAAAATCCTCTTGATGCTGGAAATCTGAAATGAACTGGAGAAACTCTGCACCTTCTGTTGAGAGAATAAAGAAGGGACTCCAAACATCAGCTCATCCCGCCCCCTTGACCTGTCTGTCCTCCCCGGACTGACTGATCCCCTCCCCACCTCCCCACCCATACTCTCCTCTGCACCTATCTTCTCCTCTGTCTATCTTCAGTCTGCGTCCCCCCTCTCTCCCTATTTATTTCAGAACCCTCTCCCCATCCCCCTTTTCTGATGAAGGGTCTAGGCCCAAAACGTCAGCTTTTATGCTCCTAAGATGCTGCTTGGCCTGCTGTGTTCATCCAGCTCCACACTTTGTTATCTTGGATTCTCCAGCATCTGCAGTTCCCATTATCTCTGACTCCAAACATCAACTTTTTTTCTCTCTGTACAGATGCTGCCAGGTCTGTTGAGTTTCTCCAGTGTTCTCGGTTTTTATTTAGGAACATATTCCATTAGCTACTACAGAGTGTACACTCCTCATAAAATGGGGGTTGATTAGCTTAGACGGCTGGTTTGCAATACTGAGTGCTGCCAACAGTGTAGGTCTAATCCCTGCATTGGCTTAGGTTACCATGATTGGCTCTCTCTTTCGACCTGAGGCTTGGTGACCCTCAGATTAAACCACCACCAGCCATCTCTGTCCAACGAGAGAGCAGCTCTCTTGTCTGGTAAGTGTTTGGTGACTTTTATTCTTCATGAAGAGAAAGGACAAACGGCTTACATTTATATAGCGCCTCCCAGGCTGATCCAAAGCCATTTGCAGTTCAATTTCTGCAGCATCTTTTATAACGTAAACATGACAGTGTCTCAAAAACAGCGATGTGACTACTAATGACCATAGAATCTGTTGAACCATTCAACAGTTTAACTCAGTTCTGAAGAACAGTCATATTGGACTCAAAGCATTTACAGTGTTTCTCTCCCTCCACGGATGCTGCCAAAACTGCTGAGTTTCTCCAGCACTTTCTATTTTCATTTCAGACTGCCAGCATCTGCAGAATCATCCTCTTAATCTGCCTGACTGAAGTTGGTTAAGGGGATGTTATTGACTGGGACATCAGGGAGAATTCCCTATTTGGCAGATGATTCTATTGGACCCTTTTGTGGCTGATAGCAGACAGGGACATCTATTTAATGATGTTCCAAGTTTGTGCATTGTGATCCTACAGTCTTCAAACTGAGAAATGAGAGACAAAGTGTGTGCACATATGACAGGAGGATAAACAAACAGAAGACTCTTTTATGATTCATTTTAATAACTTTACAAAAGCTGGGATTTTCAGAAGGCTCAGCACACTGAAAGATTTCTATTGTGAACATCAGTTCAGAGAGGAAGGATTTGTGATTTATTGGCAGTTGGATGCAAGGTTTGAACTGGAGATTAGAGAAGGCATTTCCCAGGCCAATAATGACAAAGCCTTCCTAAAAATACAAAGATCAATCCAAGGTCACTTCCAAGCTACAGAGACACTTTCGGAATGGTTCAAACAAGGGGATGAAATGTAAATCTTTGCCCGTAGGTCTCACCCTCAATCTCTGCCAAATTAATGAAAGAGGTTTTGTCTAGGGAGAAGAAAGGAGTTTCTGTTGGCAGTGCCAATCACTCATTGACAAAGTGCAATGCCAGCTGATGGCATCAGCCAGCAGAAGGAGAGGTGCCCTTTCCTGTTCGTACTTGGCACTCGATCTCTGGCGTGAAGCCGACTGTCCCTCAACTCTGAAAGGCTGTTTCCGGATCAGGGGCTCAGGCCCCAGATTGCAATCTCAGCCAGAAGCCCCGTCACGGCATGAGAAAGTACTGATGGGAATAGCTTCCCTATTTTAACTTGTGCAGTAATAATTAAACCTCTCCTCAAGACTCAACCATGCAGCTTCTAGGCCCTTACTAATGTTGAGGTAGTGATATTGTGTTAATATAATTGAACTAATCATCCAGAGAACCAGGGCAGTGGTCTGGGTGCACAGGTTCAAATCCTACCATGGCAGGGTGTGCAATTTAAGGTCAGTTAATAAATCTGGAATTGAAAGCTAGTGCTGGTAACAGTGACCGTAACAACTATCATTGATTGTTGTTAAAAACCCACTGGTTTGCTAATGCTCTTTGGAGAGGGAAATCTGCTATCCTTACCTAGTCTGGCCCACATATGACTTTAGATCCATAGCAATGTGGCTGACTCTAAAATGACTGAGCAAACCTTTCCACTGAAGACAATTAAGGCAATAAATATTGGCCTTGCCAAAATGCCAACATCCCATGAACAAATTATATTACATTGACATTTTGCATATATGCATCATCTCTGATTTAAGAGAGCATTTCTACAGCTGTAACAAGTAGTAACTAGGAAAATGACAGCCTGCTGGAAGGGAGTAATTAATTTAATACCTTAAAGCAACACTTCTGGTACATTAACTCCCTCTGTGCAGCCTCTGCCAGTGCAATAGCCCCTTAGATCTGCTTCTGACAGTAAAGCACGCTCTCAGCAGTGACAGTAACAATGCAGCACTGCCTGAGTACTGTCTTCGATGAAACAGCATTCCTTACAGTGCAGTACTTCCTCAGCACTGCCCCGCACCGTGTCTGACTGTGCGACATTCCCCACCCCAAGCACTGCATCTGATGATGCGACATTCCCACCCCCCCAGCACCGCATCTGATGATGCGACATAGCCCCCCCCCAGCACCGCATCTGATGATGCGACATAGCCCCCCCCCCAGCACCGCATCTGATGGTGCGACATTCCCACCCCCCCAGCACCGCATCTGATGGTGCGACATTCCCCCCCCACCCCAGCACCGCATCTGATGGTGCGACATTCCCCCCCCACCCCAGCACCGCATCTGATGGTGCGACATTTTTCCCAGCACTGCATCTGATGGTGCGACATTCCCCCCCCACCCCAGCACCGCATCTGATGGTGCGACATTTTTCCCAGCACCGCATCTGATGGTGCAACATTCCCCCCAGCACATCTGGCGGTGCGACATTCCCCCACCAAGCACCACATCTGATGGTGCGACATTCCCCCCCCACCCCAGCACCGCATCTGATGGTGCAACATTCCCCCCAGCACGTCTGACGGTGCGACATTCCCCCACCAAGCACCACATCTGACGGTGCGACATTCCCCCCAGCAACGCACCTAACGGTGCGACATTCCCCCCAGCACCACATCTGACGGTGCGACATTCCCCCCAGCAACGCACCTAACGGTGCGACATTCCCCCCAGCACCACATCTGACGGTGCGACATGCCCCCCCCACCCCCAAGCACCACATCTGACGGTGCAACATACCCCCGCCAAGCACCGCATCTGACGGTGCAACAAGGGATCCCACATTTAAAACAGAGATGAGGAAGGATTCCTTCTCTCAGAGGGTAGTGGGTCTATGGAATTCTTACCGAGGCTGATGATTTAAATATATTTAAGACCATCACCGCGGTCACCTCTCATTCTTCTATATTCCAAGGAGTACAGGCCCAATCTACTCAAGCGACAGTTCTCAGATATTGTAGCAGCCTGGTGAAACTTCTCTGGTCTGGCACATATCTTTCCTTAGACTACAAGCTCAAAACCTGTTCACACTATCCCTGTTGTGGCCTGATAGTTGCCTTGTATAGCTTTAGCAAAACGTCCCTAGTTTTATGCCCCAGTCCCTTTGACATAAAGGCCAATATTGAAGTCCACTATCTGAACTAGTCTCAGATGCAGGCTCAGTGCAGAGTACTTGGAGCTAAACAGCAGAGACCACTCTGTTAGAGTCTTGCCTGAGGGTCTCAGGATGTTAATTATTACGTAATGATAGTACAGAAAGCCCTAGCCACTCTTCTGCTGAAACTTTGTTCAGGCATCCTTTCACAGAAGAAACAACAGTAGGCCATTCAGCCCTTTGAGGTCTGCTCCACTATTCAAAATCAGATCCGCTGTGATCTTGTTAACGACTCTGCATTCCTACATACCCCCAATAATCTTGCAGCCTCTTAGTAATCAAGAATGTATCCACTTCTGTGTTAAAAAATATTTCTCACAAACTTGGTTGAGTGCTTTGAGGAAATAACAAAGATGATTGAGGGCAGGGTGGTGAATGTGGTCTACATTGGACTTCAGCAAGACATTTGACAAGGTCCCTCATGGCAGGATGATACAAAATAAGATGTCACATGGGATCCATAGTGGGCTAGTCAGGTTCAGTCATAGTCATGGACACTGCAGCAGCACTTGAAGAGTTTTTTTAAAACTGGAGGCCTGTAACCTGTTCCACACGGATCAGTGTTGGGAACCCTGTTGTTTGCAATATATATTAATAACCGGGAGAACGTAGTTGGTCTGATTAGTAAGTTTGTGGATGACCCAAAGCTTGGTAGGGCTGCAGATAGTGAGGAGGAATACCACAGCAGGGCATAGTTAGGCTGGAGAGTTGGGTGGAACGACAGATGTAATTTAATACAGACACATGGGAGGTGATGCATTTCAGTAGATCTAATGCAGGAGGGAAGTGTACAGTTAACAGCAGAATCCTTAGCAACATCAATATACAGAGGGATCTGAGCATGCAGGTGTATTGATCCCTGAAAGTGGCATCACAAGTGGATAAGGTGGTCTCAAGAAGCCACGTGGCATGCTTGCCTTCATCGGTCGAGGCATCGAGTATAACAACTGGCAAGTCATGTCGCCATTCACTTCGGCCACATTTGGAATACTGTGGACAGTCCTGGTTGCCACACCACCAGAAGGATGCGGAGGTTTTGAAGTGGGTACAGAAAAGGTTTACCAGGGTGTTGCCTGGTTTGGAGGGTATCAGCGACGAAGGGAGACTGCGCAAACTTGGTCTGTTTTTTACTCGAACGTCGGAGGGTGAGGGGCAACTTGGTAGAAGTTTACAAAACCGTGAGAAGTCTGGATAGCATGGATAATCAGGGTCTTTTTCCCAGGGCAGAAATGCTAAATTACTACAGGACACAGGTTTAAGGTAAAAGGGGGGAAAAGTTTAAAGGAAATGCGAGAGGACCCTTTATCTTTAGCTAGAGGGTGGAAAGTGCCTGAAATGTGCTGCCAGAGTGGGTGGTGGCGAAAATACAACAGGAACATTTAAGAAGCACCTTAACAGATCTATGAATGAGGAGGAAATAGAGGGATATAGACCAGGTACAGGCAGAAGGTTAGAATCATATATCAATACAATCTGGGTATAAAGGGCCTGTTCTTTATCCTTTAAGCTTCTGCATCTACTGCCTTTTGAAGAAAGGGATTCCAGAGAGTCACAACCCTCTGAGAGACAGAATCCCTCTGAGAAACTAATACCAATAAGAAAGGACCAATGGCAGTGAATCTACCCAAGGCATCTCAACTAGTTCCAATGGAGATGACCACAATACATACCACTCACTGCTTCACAATAGCTCCATGCAAAATAACACCACTGCTGCATGCCAACAGATATCCCCTGGTAAATCAGTACAGTAACTCAGATGGATAATGCACAGTTAATTTATTATTAATATTACATTGTGTTGTAAACATTGCTCAAACTGTGAGAGAAATAACAAGACAGGAATTACAACAACATAATGACGTGTGAGGACACAGTACACAACATTGAGTGGGATGGGAGATGGGGGCGAATAGGGTAATTCATGAGTTTGGGACACAGTTGCAATGGAGCACCAGTGAGGGCTCTTAAGGCGCTATAGTAGCGCTTCTTACAATGAGCCAGGAGGTTTGGGCTCAAGTCCCTACCTGCTTCAGAGATGTGTAATATGAGAGGTAGCAATGGCCTAGTGGTTTTATCACTAGACTGTTAAATCCTACAACTCAGCTAAATTTTCTGGGGATCCAGGTTCAAATCCCACCTGTGGCAGATGGTGGAATTTGAAATTTGATAAAGAGAGTGTGAAATTATGAGTCTAATGACGGCCATGAATCCGGTGTCAGAAAAACCCAGCTTGTTCACTAATGCTCTTTAGGGAAGGCAATCTGCCATCTTTAGCTGGTCCATCCTACACGTGACTCCAGACCCAGTCATGTGGTTGACTCTTAGCTGCCCTCTGGGTAGTAAGTGCTGGCCTAACCAGACACTACTCACATCCTGTGATAAAACTAAAAGAAGTTCAGCATTTGCTGGCTATCCCTTAAATACCCTTGAACTGAGTTGGAGGAGAGTGGATGGTCAGCCACATTGCTGTGGGTCTGGAGTCACGTGTAGGCCTGACGGGACATCAGCGAATGAGATTTTATTTTAAAATGACAATTGATGACGTATTTACTCTCGAGACTGACTTTCAATTCCAGGACTTCCTAACTGAATTTAATTTCCACTAGGAGCTGGTGGGATTTGAGCCTAGTGCCTCTGGGCAACAAATGCTGGCCCAGCGAGAGATGCCCCAACTCGCGAGCGACTAATAAAGAAAAAGCTCTGAACAGGTGAGTTAGAAAATATCTAAAAGGAGCACAGTTTTCACACAAACCAGCATTAAAGCAAACTGAGGAAAATGGTCGTTTTGCGGGCTTTTTAAAAAATCCTTCAACAATCAGTTACAGAGTGTGGATATCTCTGGTCAAGCCAGCTTTTACAGCCCATCCCTAATTGCCCTAAGAAGATTGTGGTGGTGAACCCCAGCTTTCAGGAAAGCTGCACCGAGTGCCTTGAAGGGCCGCTTGGGAGGGAGGTAAGGATTGAACCACATTGCTGCAGATCAGGAGTGATAGGTTGGCAGGACTGGGGAATATCGGTCAGACACACGGGCACCCAGGACTCAGGTTAGCTCGTTGGTTATTTAACTCGTCAAGTTTAATCCTTATTGGCTCAGCATTAAGAGGCTAAAAGCAAGGGGCGACGCCGCCCACATCGCCAGACAAGCCTCAAACAGCAGCGAAACATTTCCTCCTCCATCCCCTTCCCTTTCAGAGGCAAATTTGGACATGGGCAGCTTTGGAAGATGCCCCTTGGGGAAGGGGGCTGTCGAAGAAGTAGCCACCGCTTGGCACTGTGTGCAACAGAGGTCATTGATAGCGTGACTGTACACAGGTTCCAGGGAGGTATCATCCTACAGATTGCCTGCCATGCACAAGTGGTCAGCTGCAGAGCTGCCTCACTAACATCAGGGTACGTGGCACAGCTGGGTAATTGGTTTACAAACTGGGGATTTGTGGGGCAGCGTGGTTCCAGCTACTTAGCCCACTTAGTTACCCACCTCGGAGTACAAAATGAAACGCTGACCCACTCCCCCCCACCCCTTCCTCACTCCACCACACTCCCTACTCCCCTCAATATCACACAGATGGAACCATTCCTCCAGACTAAGAGACAACAGTTCAAGCTGGCAATAGAATGCAAAGTTAAAGAATGCAAAGGTGAAACCAGCACTGCACCTTCACAGGATGGTAAGCGACTTCGGCCAAGGATTGGGAATGTAAGAATTGGGTAAAGGCCACTCAGCCATCCGCAATTCCACACCATGTAGGCCAATCTGTAGCATAACTCTATCTTAACCACCTGGGATTCCTGATAACAGGGACATGTAACCTTCTACAGTGAGAATTCATGATCTGTAGCAACTGCTCCTCTGATCACACGATCTAGCCCTCTCACCAATGAGACCTCAGCACTGGGAGAATCTACTTCATTCAGGCAGCTTCTGGGTTGCAGTCTATAGGCACTTATATCTCGACCATCCCCTCCTCATGACAATAAAAAGATGAGTCACTTTGGCACAAATAAAAAATATTCAAACAGGCCTCACCAGCTATTGGCACATAATAAATTACCAAGGTCACTAGTTACCTGGCTACATGAACAGTGTAAATCTCTCTCAGTTACCTGATGTGACTGGCTCACAGCTGACTTAATATGACATGACTTGGCAACAAGAACTGAGGGGAATGGGGGATTCGCTCTCGAAGGGGTGGAGGATCCTAAATGTTTACGCTGCCCCTCTCATTGTCATCCATCTTCTCGAGATCACTTACTACCTGCTGTTCCCTGACCCATCCCTCTCCTTGCCATGACAACGGGTCTCTTCACTCCCCCACCCACCTCGCCATGGCAACGGGTCTCTTCTCTCCCCCACCCACCTCGCCATGGCAACGGGTCTCTTCACTCCCCCACCCACCTCGCCATGGCAACGGGTCTCTTCTCTCCCCCACCCACCTCGCCATGACAACGGGTGTCTCCACTCCCCCACCCACCTCGCCATGGCAACGGGTCTCTCCAATCCCTCAACCACATCGCCATGGCAACAGGTCTCTCCATACCCCAACCACCTCGCCATGTCAACAGCTCTTCCCTCCCCCACCCAAACAGCCTCCCCCCCCCACCCTTTGCCAACATCTTCAGTCCGTTTTCCAAATCTTGTTCAGCACCTTCACCACTTCTTCGTAGATGATGAAGACTATGGCGACATCCAGACAAACGCGGCCTAACCGAGGTACCGTTCCTTTGTAAAACCTTTGGGGGAAGAGAGGAGTCAAAAGGCATTCCATTAGTTTTAGGCCGAGCCTCCGATTTTAACCAGGAATTGGGAGGCTAATCACTGTGATGAGCAGCGACTGAACATCCCGGAGAAAATGCTTCATAACTCAAAAAGAAATAATTCTTCTAAAAACATTTCCTTTCATTCTTTCCCCTTCTGACTGTGCAATGATTGTTAATTATGGTGGTCACCACACCTCGATCAGCCACCCCATTCTATCACACAATTGTTACCGTGCAAAGGAGGCCGTGTGGCCCTTCGTGCTAATCTCCTGTCTCTTCCCCCTTATCCCTGCACAGCATTTGGATTCAAATACCATACAACAGTCCCTGTTGAATGCTTCTATTGAACCCGCCTCCACCACATTTCCAGGCAGGGCATTCCAGACAGTAACCACTCACTGCGCAAAGAAACTTTTAATCACACCAACCTTGCTTCATTTGCGCATCAGCATCAGGGATTTTTTTTCTTTCATTCATGGGATGAGGGCAGTTAAGAATCAACCACATTGCTGTGGGTCTGGAGTCACAATATAGACCAGATCAGGTGAGGATGGCAGTTTCCTTCTCTAAAGGCCATTAGTGAACCAGATGGGTTTTTCTGACAGTCGGCAATGGATTCACCATCATTGTTAGATTCTTAATTCCAGATATTGTATTGAATTCAAATTCTACCATCTGCCGTGGCAGGATTCGAACCTCGGTCCCCAGAACGTTATCTGGTTCTGTGGATTAACGGTCCAGTGATAATACCACTAGGCCATTGCCAACCCTCAGGCCCACCCCGAGTGTGGCTCAGTGGCTAGCATTGCTGCCTCACAGCGCCAGGAACCTGGGCTCTACATCAGTCTTGGGCGACCGTCTGTGTGGAGTCCGCACATTCTCCTTGTGTAGGCCTGGGTTTGCTCCAGTTTCCTCCCACTGTCCAAAGGCACGCAGGTTAGGATAGACTGGCCAAGCTAGAGAGTCCAGGCATGTGCAGTCGATGTGGATTGGCCATGGGAAATTCAGAGTTGTAGGGGGCTCCGTTTGGATGGGCCGCTCTTTGGAGTATCATTGTGGACTCAACGGTCTTCTTCCACACTGCAGGGGTTTTCTGTCACTTTAAGTCTATGCCCTCTCATTCTTTTGTCTTTTTCGTCCAGTGGTGCTCTTGTTGCTGATTGGTGGGATCTGGGAGCCACTCGCTGGGCCAACGCCAGATGGTGCTAATCACGGTAATGCTGCGAGCTTAGTAATCCAGAAGATCAAGCTGATGCTGTGGGACCGAGGGTTCGAATCCTGCCACAGCAGCTGGTGAGATTTGAAATCTGCTCATCAATCTACAATTCGAATCTACTGTTCTCCAGCCACTTTTGTGAAGGCCCATCTGGGTCGCATTCGGGAGAGGAAAACCAGTTCTCTACTTGGTCTGGTCCACACATGACTCCAGACCCCGCAGCGATCGCGTCTTAACTGCCGTCTGGAAGGGATGGGCAAGCCACTCAGTTTGAGGGCAACTAGGGATAGGTGACAGATACGGGCCTTCACAAAATCCTGCGAAAGAATAAATAAAAATTGGATCAAGAGCACTTGAGATCATGCTCAGTTGGTACCGGCACTTGTAGCATTAGTGCCTTTAAACATCTCAGTTCCACTTGCTGAGTTGATCAGGTTATTAGCTGTAAAAATCTCCACAGTGTGGAGGAGTGAATCTGTGATAGTCAGAAATCAATCATGGGGAGAACTCTTCTAAAAATAAAAATGGCATGCAGAAGGAAGTTTTCTTCCAACCCTTTGTATTAAAGTCATTTAATTTACGACTGGTGAGCTAAGAAACTGTCAGTAAAGAGGAATATGCTCAGTGTTTGATTTTTGTGGGTTACTAGAGTTCATTCAATTTGAGCCCCTTCACGAGTTCCTTAAATGGCACCCCCATCCTTGCACTGGCCCCAGTGACTGCGGGGTGTCCTCTTCACAAAATCCATGGCAGCAACACATTAAATCTCCACTGGCATGGCCCACAATGCCCTTAGGGAGGGAATTCCAGGATTTTCACCCAGCAACAGTGAAGGAACAGCAATATATTTCCAAGTCGGGATGGTGAGTGTCTTGGAGGGGAACTTGCAGGGGGTGGCGTTCCCATGTGTCTGCTGCCCTTGTCCCTCTAGATGGAGGTGGTCATGGGTTTGGAAGGTGCTGTCTGAGGATCTTTGGTGAATTTCTGCCACGCATCCTGTACACAGTACACACTGCAGCTACTGAGCGTCGGTGGTGGAGGGAGCGGATGTTTGTGGATATAGTGTCAGTCAAGCGGCTGCTTTGTCCTGGATGGTGTCGAGCTTCTTGAGCATTGTTGGGGCCGCACTCATCCAGGGCAAGGGGGGAGTTTTCCATCATACTCCTGACTTGTGCCTTGTAGATGGTGGACAGGCTTTGAGGAGTCAGGAGGTGAGTTACTAGCTGCAGTATTCCCGAACTCTGATCTGCTCCTGTAGCTATCGTATTTCAATAGCTAGTTCTGTTCAGTTTCTAATAAACTGCAGCCATTGAGAGTCAAGAGGCCGTGGTTAGATTGTCTCTTATTGGAGACGAACATTGCTTGGCATGTGAGAATCTTACTTACCACTTGTTAGCTCAAATCTGGATATTGGCCAGATCTTGTTGCATTTAAGCATTTGCTTCAGTATCTGAGAAGTCACTTCAACGAGTGAGAGCAAGGAAGGGTTAGTGACAGAATGTAAGAGCCAGAGTGGGAGCGAGGAGCAGGCAGTGATGGGTGTAGGGAGATGAACAGGGAGGTTAAATGTTCCCAGACGGCAGGAAGCAGATTTTGGAATAAAAGGCCTTGTACAGAGCACAGGATAAATGGACAGCAGAAAGAGTTTTGAATTTAATTGGGTTTGAAGAAGTTGGGGGTGGGGAAGGTAGGGTAGTAAAATTAGTAAGATTTTAAACAAACCTTCTCTCAAATAAGGCAGAGGTGTGTGTGTGTGTGTGTGTGTGTGTGTGTGCGCGCGCGCATGTGCGTGCTACAGTGCGTGCATGAATCAGAGCGCACATGCATATTTGTTAGTGTGTGAGGTTATGTGCACGCATATCACAGTTTGTGCATCTGTGTGCACATGACAATGTGTGTATATTTGTAGGTGTGTGTCTGTTTGTTAATGTGTGTGTGGATTAATGTGTCAGAGAGAGTGAGCGCGCACGCGCTTCAGAGAGAGGAACAGAGTGTGTGTATGTGCATCAAAGAGAATGTGTGCCTGTATGTGTGTGCGCGTCTGTCTGTGTGTGTGTGCCTGTATGTGTGTGTGTGCCTGTATATCAGAGAGAGTGTGTGTTTATGTGTGTGCGTGCATACATGTCAGAGAGAGTGTGTGCATGTACGCAGGTGTATGTGCATGTGTATTAAAGGAAGTCTATCACGTAGAACAAATAAGGCCTTGTTTTATGGCTCAGTTGAAAGGCAGCAGCTCTGACAGTGCAGCATTCCTTCAGTACAGTAAAATTCTTCATTCTAGACCAGGAATTATAGCCCGGAGAGACAGTGCTAAGATTTGCAGTACCATTCTAGGGAAGGGCTGCAGCAGAGAGGATATATGTATGGAAACCATTAAAAGTCGGGCTGAGGGAGCAGTTCACAAAGTGTGGAACATGCTGGGCTTCACCGTTAGGGAAATAAAACACTAGTGCAGGAGGTGATGGTGAGCTTCTGGTTTGGCCTCACGTTAGGTATTGTGCCCAGTTCCAGGGACTGTTCTAAGGTGACAGTATTGGGAAGCGAGCAGCAAAAGAGATGACAATAGTTCCAGGAATGGGATGACCTCGCGGTAATATCAATAAACTCTTAAACCAGAGACCCAGATAATGTCAGAGATAATGGGAACTACAGATGCTGGAGATTCCAAGATAATAAAATGTGAGGCTGGATGAACACAGCAGGCCAAGCAGCATCTCAGGAGCACAAAAGCTGACGTTTCGGGCCTAGACCCTTCATCAGAGAGGGGGATGGGGGGAGGGAACTGGAATAAATAGGGAGAGAGGGGGAGGCGGACCGAATGTTCTCGGTGGACCTGAGCTCAAATCCCACTAACCCACCAATGGTGGAATTTGCATTCAGTAACAATCTGAAAGTGTCTAATGATGACCATCGTTGATTGTCAGGATAAACCCATCCATCTGCTAAGTAGACTCGATGGGGTGAATGGTCTAATTTTGCTCCTATATCTTATGGTCACCCACATGCTAGGAATGAACATTAAAAATAAAAAAAACTTGGGTTGTGAAGATAGGTTGAAGAATTTAGACTGCTCTCCTTGGGGAAGAGAAGGTTGAGAGAAGATGTGACAGTAATGGGCAATACCATGGTTCAACAGTTAGCACTTCAGCCTCACAGCAGCAGGGACCCGGATTCAATTGCAGCCTCAGGCGACTGTCTGTGTGGGGTCTGCATATTCTCTCCATGTCTGTGTGGGTTTCCTCCCACAGTCCATGGATTGGCCTTGGGAAATTACCCATAGTATCCAGAGATGTGCAGGTTACGTGGGTTGGCTGTGGGAAATGTGGGGATAGAGCAGGGAGCCGGGTCTAGGTAAGATATTTAGGAGGTCGGTGCAGATTTGATAGCTTGTATAGTCTTGTTCTGCTATGATTCTACTCAAAACCGCGTGCCAATAGGGAGATAAAGTCATAAGGTACTGCAAAGACCCTTCAGTCCAACTCATCCATGCCAACCAGTTTTCCCAAACTAAACCAATCCCATTTGGCCCATATCCCTCTAAACCTTTCCTATTCATGTACCTGTCCAAATGCCTTTTCATGTTGTAATTGCGCCCACATCCACTACTTCCTTTAGCAGCACATTCCACACACAAACCACACTCGGGTTCCTCTTCAATCTTTCCCTTCTCACCTTAAAAATATGCTCCCTAGTTCTGAACTGAGTCAGCTAGGGAAAAGACCTTATCTCTGCCCCTCCTATGCTCCAGTGAAAAATGTCCCATCCTATCCTTATAACTTAACCCCTGCAGTCCCAGCGACATCCTGGTAAATTTATTCTGACCTGCTCCAATTTAATGATATCCTTCCTACAGCAGAGTAGCCAGAACTGTCCTCATTATTTCAAAAGTGGCCTACAATGTCCTCTACAACCTCAACATGACGTCCCAGCTCCTATACTCAATGGTCTGAGCAATGAAGGCAAATGTGCCAAACTCATCCGAGAAACAACCCTCCACCACTACCCTCTGTCTCCTACTGTCAAGCCAATTGTGAATCTAACTGGCAAGCTCTCCCTGATTTACCTTTACAAATTAGTCTACCGTGCAGAATCTTATTTAAGGCTTTACCAAAGT